>NC_085027.1:1387131-1424068 GCF_963692335.1 Osmerus eperlanus
CAGCTGGACCAGACCCACCTGGAACCAGACTAGAGGCCCAGAGTCCCTGGTGTGGCCCGCCGTCGCCATGGCAACCCCCCCCCCCCCCCCCCCCCCCCCCCCTGTGCTGGTATGTGGAGGTTTCTGCACTGCTGCCTCTGGCTCTGCAGGAGGAGGCATCTGTTCGCCCGTGGCCCTTTCTGGTTCCTGACCATGTCTGTCTTAACGAGGGGCCCCCTGGCCCCGGAGTGGGCCCCCTCGCCCCGGAGTGGGCCCCCTGGCCCCGGAGTGGGCCCCCTGGCCCCGGAGTGGGCCCCCTCGCCCCGGAGTGGGCCCCCTGGCCCCGGAGTGGGCCCCCTCGCCCCGGAGTGGGGCCCCTGGCCCCGGAGTGGGCCCCCCTGGCCCCGGAGTGGGGCCCCTGGCCCCGGAGTGGGCCCCCTCGCCCCGGAGTGGGCCCCCCTCGCCCCGGAGTGGGGCCCCTGGCCCCGGAGTGGGGCCCCCTGGCCCCGGAGTGGGGCCCCTGGCCCCGGAGTGGGCCCCCCTGGCCCCGGAGTGGGGCCCCCTCGCCCCGGAGTGGGGCCCCTCGCCCCCGGAGTGGGCCCCCTGGCCCCGGAGTGGGCCCCCTGGCCCCGGAGTGGGGCCCCTCGCCCCGGAGTGGGGCCCCTGGCCCCGGAGTGGGGCCCCTCGCCCCGGAGTGGGGCCCACTTTGTTTGCAGTTGATTGCCATGTCAAGAGCCAGGCTCTCAAACCTGCCCTGTGTCCCAGCCAGGATCAACCAGCTCAGACAGCTCTGTTTGGGGAGGTCCCCTCGCTCTCGCTCTCTATCTCTCTCTATCTCTATCTTTCTCACTCTCTCTTTCTCTCTCTCAGTCCCTATCTCTCTCTCCCTCTCTGGGAAATGTTACTGTTGGTCTGTCAGTCAGTCTTATCAGGAAACACAGCAGGCCTGTCCCCTGAGTGCAGGCTGCTGTGTTGCTGCCGTCCCAGAGGGTGTGTGTGTGTGTGTGTGTGTGTGTGTGTGTACGGGTGTGTGTGAGTGTACGGGTGTGTGTGGGGTGTACGGGTGTGTGTGTGTGTACGGGTGGTGGGTGTACGTGTGTGTGTGTGTACGGGTGTGTGTGGGTATGCTCTCTCTCCTTTGAGAAACCTTCTCTCTTTCTCCTTCCATCTCTCTTTCTCCTTCCATCTCTCTTTCTCCTTCCATCTCTCTTTCTCTCCATCTCTCTTTCTTTCCATCTCTTTCTCTCTATCTTTATTTCTCTTCCATCTCTCTTTCTCTCTTTCTCCCTTGCTCCAACTCTCTATCTTTATTTCTCGATCTCTCTCTGTCTCTCGCCTGATATTTTTACAACTTCAATGCCATGGCAGTTGTCATGCTAAATATAAGTATTTATGCAAATTAGCACTTTACTGTAGACCTTAAAAGTGCTCAAGTCCCGGAGAGAGCTGATTTACAGCTCTCTCTCTCTCTCTCTCTCTCTCTCTCTCTCTCTCTCTCTCTCTCTCTCTCTCTCTCTCTCTCTCTGTGTGTTTAAATTTGTTCTTGGTCTCTCCTGTAAGAGCCAGACCATGTGCATGAATAACCCAACATCCTTATCTCTCCTCTCTCACTGGGCCCTTCACCCCAGATCTCTGATTGGAAAACAAACCGACGAGTCTCTAATTATTTTCCCTCCCTGTCTTTCCTCCTCATCCCCCTCTCTTGACAACCTCCTCAACTCCTCCTGTTCTTTCTTTCATCCTGTGCCCACTCCTGTACCTCTCTCTCTTTCTCTCTCTCCATCTCCCCCCTCTCTCTCTTTCTCTCTCTCCATCTCCCCCCTCTCTCTCTTTTTTTACTGCTGTCATTTTCTTCTCTCTCCCCTCCTCTCTCCCACCCTCTCCTCATCCCTCCTCCGTTCCTCATCCCCTCCTTCCCTCTCTTCTCCTCCCAGAGCCAGCATTGTACAGAAGAGGATCATCTATTTCCAGGATGAAGGCTCTCTCACCAAGCGCATGTGTGAGAAAGGTAGACTTCTCAACTTCTCACTTACACAAACTGAAAGGCACTGTGTCGCACCTCTCTCTCTCTCTCTCTCTCTCTCTCTCTCTCTCTCTCTCTCTCTCTCTCTCTCTCTCTCTCTCTCTCTCTCTCTCTCTCATTCTCCCCCACCCGCTCTCCCCTCTTCATCTCTCCTAGTTTCTTTTTGATCAAGATTTGATCAAATTTCAGAAGAACAAATATTAGATATTTTGACTACTCTCTCAGAACACTATTCTACTTCTAGAACTCTCTCTCTCATCTCCCTTATTCTCAGTCTCAATCTCTCCGTTTGAACTGCTCCCCCTCCCCTGTCTTTTCCTCCTCATCTCCCTGTCTTTCATCTTGTTTGCTGCTTCCGAGGCGAGGGTATCATTTGTGCTGCGTCACTGTGTTTGCATGTGAACACACAGCTGGGCAGGACTTGGAATGGCCCAGTCTGTCAACACATCAAAGGAACAGCTCTGTTTTCGACACTCCTCCCTGCATCTCTCCCTCAGCCCTTTCCTCGCACGTGTTTCTGATCGCCACTCTTCAACCACTACATCTAGGAACATGATCATGGCTTCTCTCTCTCTCTCCTTCTCTCTCTCTCTGTTTCTATCTCCTTCTCTCTCTCTGTTTCTCTCTCTCCTTCTCTCCCTCTTCCCGCTCCTCTCTCTAACTTTCTTCTGATTTTCTTCTTTCTCTCTCTTCCTCTCTCTTCCTCTCTCTTTCTTTCTCACTTTTTCTCTCTCCTTCTCGCAGTCTCTCACAGCTAGTCATACATACTTGCAATTATATACACACTCAAATGTAACTGCTCTTTCTCCCTCTCCCTCTCCCTCTCCCTCTCCCTCTCCCTCTCTCTCTCTCTCTCTCTCTCTCTCTCCTCTCTCTCTCTCTCTCTCTCTCTCTCTCTCTCTGTCTGTCTGTCTGTCTGTCTGTCTGTCTGTCTGTCTGTCTGTCTCTGTCTCTGTCTCTGTCTCCCTCTTCAGAATCAACAGGGGAAACCACAGAGAAGCCTGTGTTGGACTGCTGTGCCTGTGGAACGGCCAAGTACCCGCGTGACCTTCTACGGAAACTGGTCTGAGAAGGTCCACACTAAGGACTACCCCCGTAAGTTCCTCCTCAGCTGGGTCCTGGTCTATGGGTTGTGATCCTGGGTGATTGGAGGGTCCTGGTTCTGGGTGGTTGGAGGGTCCTGGTTCTGGGTGGTTGGAGGGTCCTGGTTCTGGGTGGTTGGAGCGCCCTGGTTCTGGGTGGTTGGAGGGTCCTGGTTCTGGTGGTTGGAGGGTCCTGGTTCTGGTGGTTGGGAGGGTCCTGGTTTTAGTGGTTGGAGGGTCCTGGTTCTGGGTGGCTGGAGGGTCCTGGTTCTGGGTGGCTGGAGGGTCCTGGTTTTAGTGGTTGGAGGGTCCTGGTTTTAGTGGTTGGAGGGTCCTGGTTCTGGGTGGTTGAAGGGTCCTGGTTCTGAGACGTGTAAACCGTTGAATCTCCCACTCAGGGTGCTCCCTCTGAACGAGGCGGGATTACTCTGACTCAGTGACTGCTCTTTAAAACTCGCTAACACAGCCCAGATCAATACACTGATTAGAGTTCCACGGCAAGATAAACCCAAGGATCGAGCAGGGCCCTAATTTATGGGCTTAGGGGAGGGAGAGTTAGATACAACAGGGCATATGATTCATTCTCTCACACACACAAACACATCTCGCACCAGGCCGAGAGGAGAGAGAGGAGGGGTGTGTGTTCGTCGCTGGTGGTTCCAGTCTGTCTGAGGAAACCCTAATTGGATCTGTGTTCTCCCTGTTAACCGCAGTCATAACCAAGGTGACCTCAAGTTCTAATGGAGAGAAGTAGGTAGCTGTTGGAATTCCCCCACAACCAGCCCACACACACACACACACACCACACACACACACACACACACACACACACACACACACACACACACAACACACATACACACACACACACATAACCACACACACACACACAAACACACCACACGCACACACTTCTTATCATGATTAGCATCTGTTAATCATCCTCCAATCCTGCTTGTATTTCGCCTTTGCAAACGGCCAATGGAAACCAGCCACGTGGCGTTGCCAGTCTCTCTTCCCGGTGCCGCGGCAACACTCAAGCTTTGGAACAACATCACATCATCCCTGCGACACACAGAGAGTCGCTCTAAAAGAGGCCAACGGGTTCCCCCTCCTTCTCTAACCCTCCCTCTCTCACCCTCCCTCTCTCTAGGAGGGAAGAGGGATGAGGATGCAGGAGAGAGGGATGAGGAGGGAGGAGAGAGGGATGAGGATGCAGGAGAGAGGGATGAGGAGGGAGGAGAGAGGGATGAGGAGGGAGGAGAGAGGAATGGACACATATTCAGAGGACAGTCTTTCTCTGGGGAGCGCAGTAGAGGATTAAGATATCCTAGACCAGGCTCATGTGTGTCAGTGTGCCATGGCATCACTCTGGCTACAGTTAGGACGAGTTATCAGTCTCAACAACAAAGCAACAACAGACATTTATGAGACTGTGAGGCTGACTAGAAAAAGTTTCCGGAAGGTTCTGTGGACGTGGAAGAGGCAAGAACCCACGGAGAGATAAAAATTGAGGGATTTTGTTACTGAATATGAAAATAGGTATGGGAGCTTCAGGATACAAAAATAAGATTGGGTCCAGGTCTGACAGGAAGACAGGGATTAGCTTTAGTGTGTTTGTGGCAACCGTTATATCCGTGAGTGTGTGTGTGAGAGAGTGTGTCTCTGTGTGTGTGTGTGTGTGTGTGTGTGTGTGTGTGTCAATACGCACACCATCACACCAGAGGAGTGTAATAAATTGCAAAAAGGAAATTAGAGAGGAAGGATTTTAGGAGCTACAAAAACTGGTCATATAGAGAGTGTTTTTACTGAACAAAGTCTTTTGTAATCTGTCAGAGAGTGAGTTGCCCTGAGGAGGAGGAGGAGGAGAGAGGAGAGAGGAGAGAGGAGAGAGGAGAGAGGAGAGAGGAGAGA
Organism: Osmerus eperlanus; assembly: GCF_963692335.1. NCBI lineage: Eukaryota > Metazoa > Chordata > Actinopteri > Osmeriformes > Osmeridae > Osmerus > Osmerus eperlanus. Next base: position 1,392,130 of record NC_085027.1, read on the forward strand.
GGAGAGGGGAGAGGGGAGAGAGAAGAGGAGGAGGAGGAGGAGGAGGAGGAGGAGGAGAGAGGAGAGGGAGGGAGGGAGGGAGGGAGGGAGGGAGGGAGAGAGGGAGAGAGGGAGAGAGGGAGAGAGGGAGAGAGGGAGAGGAGTTGAGGGTGTACCAATAAAGAAGGGAATTATTCCTTTCTAGGTCTTTGACCTTGAGAGGAGAGAGGGTAGGTCATCGGGTAATCAGCGCCTTTCTCCGCCCACTATACCGTACATTGCAAGCATTTAAACGCGCAATTGAATGGGCCTACTTCTCTCTTTCTATCATGGATCAGCCACCAAAGTCAAAACAGCGATGACTGTTTGAAATGATCCTGATGCCAATATTTGTTATGTAGCGAGGAGTTTAACAACTGCTGGAATGGAATGTGGACGATGAGTCGGAGATTCGATGTAATCTTTGATTTATTTTTCACCACACACCGGCTACACATGCACAACACCGAAATACAGTAGTTATTTAATAAAATAAAATAGGTCTACACATAGGACTGAAAAGTGTCACAAGTTCCAGAAACAACTTAAAATGAAAAGATGAAACACTACTCTAGTATATGTTTACAAAGATGAAACACTACTCTAGTATATGTTTACAAAGATGAAACACTACTCTAGTATATGTTTACAAAGATGAAACACTACTCTAGTGTATGTTTACAAAGATGAAACACTACTCTAGTATATGTTTACAAAGATGAAACACTACTCTAGTATATGTTTACAAAGATGAAACACTACTCTAGTATATGTTTACAAAGATGAAACACTACTCTAGTATATGTTTACATACATGAAACACTACTCTAGTATATGTTTACAAAGATGAAACACTACTCTAGTGTATGTTTACATACATGAAACACTACTCTAGTACATGTTTACATAAACTTGTGTTGAACTGTCTCCCTCTGATGAACCAGTGTTGTTGTTCAGTAATACTGAAGCTAACAGATGAATGTTAGGATTCACCAGGGATGCAAAGTAAATTAGATTTATACTCCCCAATCAACCGTATTGTTATTTGTATGTTTTTATGTGTACAAAAATTATACATAAAACAGGCAATTATCTGCTGCCTGCAAAACTTTATTTGAAACGGTTAAATGCAATCTTTTATGTCTTGCTGAGGAAATTTGTTCGAGAAAGATCCGCTTAGTAAAGCTGTCTCCAGGCGTCCTGAAGAGAAAAATAACTGTCTAGTTCATCTGAAACTGAGACTTTATTGTGTTATTGTGTGTGTGTGCACGCACACAGGGTTATAAACAGCACTAATAAATAGCAGTGCTCAGGTTAACACTAGACAGACACACATCAAAGTGATGAAAATAAATAAAAACATCGGAACTAAGTCATCTTCACCCGTTCGTGACTTTTCTCCTTGATTATCCTTCTACGTGTACATGCATCTTTTTGTGTGGTGTGTGTGTTTGTGTGTGTCTGCATGTGTGTGGTGTGTGTGCGTGGGGGGGGGGTGTCTGCGTGTCTGCATGTGTGTGGTGTGTGTGCGTGGGGGTGTGTGTGGCTCGCTGCCTCGGGTATGTGTCCCTATGTTCTCCATCCAGTTGACCCCTGACCTTTCACCTCTGCTCCCCCAGGTCGAGCCAACCACTGGTCTTCCATCATCGGGGCATCCCACTCCAGGGACTATGTGCTGTGGGAGTACGGGGGATACGCCAGCGAGGGCGTCCGGCAGGTGGCCGAGCTGGGCTCACCTGTCAAGATGGAGGAGGAGATCAGACAGAAGGTAGGACAACACAGGGGGGTCTCGGAGGAGGGGAGGGGAGGGGAGGGGAGGGGAGGGAGAGGGGAGGGAGAGGGGAGGGGAGGGGAGGGGAGGGGAGGGGGGGGGAGGGAGGAGGGGAGGGAAGGGAGGGGAGGAGAAGGGAGAGGAGGGGGATAATATGGTACTCCCCGTACCATATTGTATCATATAGTAAAGTATGTGATAGATTAACATAAGATATAATGGGATGGAATAATATAGGATGGATCAAGATAGAACAACGGTGCTGTAGAAGAATACATTTCAGCATGTATGCATTTTGTTTCAGCAAAAAAAAATATGATCAAAGCGCGGTTTTAAGTCTGTTGATTTGTGTTGTTTGACCTGGTCTGTGATCTCCCAGGGTCTCTACCGCGATGCCAAGGTTTGTGTTTTTCAGTGAGCCTGAGATGGTTCACGTAACATATTCCAGCGTGGGTGTTATGATCGATCTTCTGGCCAGAGGAGCTTGTAATTAAGATCCTACTCTGCTCTCTCTATCTGCCTCCTCTTCAATCCAGTACCACACAGGAGGGAGGGGGGGGGAGGAGGGGGGGAGGCAGGAGTGTTTTCCTGGCCCTTGAGGTATTCACGTAGGAAGAAATAGGACGATGGAGAAAATCCATGGACAAGACGGATATGCAAGCCTCGACTATGGCGACGTTGTCGGAATGAGTGGCTTCGTTCCACATATTTCCATTGTGTTTGTCCTGAGAAGTCCCTGAGGGAAACCCTTGTTGCTGATGCGAGGTTATCCTGTAACTCTAACCCTATCCTGTCCTCTCCAGCAGTGGTGATCATCTGAAACTAGAACCCTTCTCTCTTCGCATGCCAGCTCCTCTCCTTCACTCCCTCTCAAGTCTTCCTCTCCTTCCTTCACCCCCTCCCCTGCTTCTCCAGACTTCTTGAGGGTGGACAGTTCCCATTCCCCCAACGTGAAGCTCTCTGGACAGAGTTCCATCCTAGACACCTATCATGTTGTAGCCCCTTCTCAATTTATTTTCAAATCAGATCTTGTGATCTGTGTGTGTGTGGCGAGACCTCAGTGTGTGTGTGTGTGTGGCGAGACCTCAGTGTGTGTGTGTGTGTGTGTGTGTGGCGAGACCTCAGTGTGTGTGTGATGAAGGTCAGAACGCTGCTCTCTCTCTCTCTCTCTGGCCTCGGGTGGAAAGAGCACGAGGTATTCAGAATGCTTCTTTCATATTCCTACCATTACAGATGCACACGCACACACTTACATAGACACACACTTACATACACAAACACACATACATACACCACCCACATACACTCACACACCCCTCCCCTCCCCCCCACACACACCACACACACACACTCTCTAACCATCTCTCCTTGCCCTTGAGGGAAGTGATCCTGTGGGAGAGAGAGGCTGTGTGTTTTGGAGCAGTGGAGCAGGCAGCACTGGTGAGTGCTGACACAAACAGAAAGGGTGCCGGTGTGTCAGGTGCTGTGATAAGGGGGTGCAACTTAGCAATGAACGCACAATTGATATTCATAGCCAGGCTAGACGCAAGCCAAGGGGTTCACTGATCTTAGTGTTCAGACAAAGTTTCATTTGCCGAAGCAAGCAGGCGTGCCAGGTGCGCACACACACCGACACACACACACACACACGCCAACGTAAACACACACCAACACACACACCAACATAAACACACACACACACACACGCCAACGTAAACACACACCAACACACACACCAACATAAACACACACACACACACACGCCAACGTAAACACACACCAACACACACACCAACATAAACACATACACAAACACACACCAACTTAAACACACACACACCTGTACTCCGTCACCTGAAGTGTCCCTCCCACACACAGGTGGTACATCAGCAGCACTGATGGGGGGAGCAGCACACAGCTGGATTACTCAGAGAAAAGCAGCATTCAGTCAGGACACATTCACAGCAGCCAAATCACACCTGAGAACTGTGTGTGCTGTGTGTGTGTGCTGTGTGTGAGTGCTTTGTGTGTGTGCTGTGTGTGTGTGCTGCTGTGTGTGTGTGCTTTGTGTGTGCGCTGTGTGTGTGCTGTGTGTGTGCTGTGTGTGTGTGCTTTGTGTGTGTGTGCTGTGTGTGTGTGCTGTGTGTGTGTGTGCTGTGTGTATGCGCGTCTCAATGTTGAGAATGCTTTGTTAGTGCTCTCAAGCATTTGATTGACCCCCTGAACCCCACAGCTGTGGTGGTGGGGGGGTGAGCTTCACCTCGACACCGTCTCAGAGTCAGAAGCTGAGGCAGTGGAGGCAGCCAAGAGAACACAGAGGTGCTGATCAGTCTGAAGAAGAACGTGGAAACATGTAAGAATATGAAAGGATCCTGTGTGTGTGTGTGTGTGTGTGTGTGTGTGTGTGTGTGTGTGTGTGTGTGTGTGTGTGTGTGTGTGTGTGTGTGTGTGTGTGTGTAAAAGAGAGAGGGAGAGAAAGAGAGAGAGAGGGAGAGAGAGGGGGAAAAACCCAACATTGAGAGAGAGAAGGATATTTACATCAGTGAATACTCCATTAAAAGGAGAGAGAGAGAGAAATAGAGAGAGGGACATTTACATCAGTGAATACTCCATTAAAGCTGTGCGTGGCCAGTGAGGACATCTGCTCTGTTCCTGATTGCTTTGTGCTCGTTCTTGGAGAGATGTATCCCAGAGTCCTCTGGGACCATTAGTCTGACGAGCAACATGGCTCCAGATCGCTCTGCTCAGCCTGGCTGCATCCACACACTCAGCCCACATACTGCTGAGGAAGTGGCAGACATGAGACAGGGACAGGGAGAGGGAGAGAGAGAGACAGAGGGAGAGGGAAAGGGAGAGATGGAGAAAGAGAGAGATTAGATGGAGGGAGGGAGAGAGAAAGGGAGACAGGGAGAGATTGACGGAGCTCTTCTAATGAAGGTGGGAATGAATCCTTCCTCCTCGCCATCTTAATGTTTGACATATTGATAATGACCAAACAGTGTGTCTCATCTCTCCCCTGCGCCCGCCTGCCCTGTCTCCCGCTTCACCTGGGGGGGCCGTATGAAGAGGGTTATCTCAGAGAGATCCCTCCTCCTCCTTCCTCCTCCTCCTCTTCATCATCGTTAGGCTTAATACGGTCTCCGTGGGACTCGCAGCACCGGCACATCAAACCGGCGCCCGCACAGCCCCTTCATTAAAAGAGTGCATTTTGAAACGGGGTGTTTCTGAAGCGTCTCCCAGAATGAATAGGCTGGCTGAGCCAGTCGACTCAGGCGGTTATCTGCCCTGCGATACCTGAGCGCTCCTGACGAGCCTCTCTTGAAGGCTGCCTTTCATCTCCCAGCTCTGGGCTGCACACGGAGCACCTTCACACCCTTAAGACCCACGCCGCCGCCGACAAGAAGACGTGTTTGGAAAACAGTCACCTCAGCTCTGACGTGTCTGTGTATGAGAGAGATGAGTTTGACTGGTTTTACAAACCTGTACTGCTCACAGGTAAACGTTCCGGTCTTGAAAAGAGATCATTTCCTCCGACAGGCAGGCTGAAAGACAAGTGGCTAAGTAAATGGGGTCAGGTGGCGCTGGGATTTGTAGTTTAAATGGGGTCAGGATGCACGGCGGTTTGTAGTTTTCTCTGTGCCCAGGGAGATAAATCCTCTTTCCGCTGCGGAGAGGACAGTGAGGCACCGTGAGGTCTCATCCAGCAGCGCCACCAAACAGGCCAGCTGACATCACCTCAGCCTTACCAGGTTCACCAGAACCTGAAACCTTTTGCATTTTCTCTGCATAGAATTAGTGGAATTTCCCACACTAGAGAGTAAGCTGGAGACCCAACTCTGTTATAACATCAATAACATTAACTACTTGGTATTCTATAGATAGAGGAGCAAACTTACTGAGAATATATCAACTAATAATGGTCACAATGTGTATTTATCTTTTTATCCCAAAGTGATATAAAGGAAGGATTTGAACCTGCAGCCTCTTGCTCTGCAGTCATCAGATGATCTAACCACTGAGCTATAAGTATGTACCAGCTTGCCATCAGCTAGGCAGCAAACACAGCTGCGCTGACGTGCATGAAGGGTCGAGGATGATCCCATTGCGTTCCTGCATGTTTAAGATTCACTGTGTGTTTCACTGTTGTGAACACAAACCCAGAGGAGAGACATGCGAGGATGTGAGAACATTGCTCAACAGCGTCTCTAAGTCTCCTTCAGAATACCAGACAGATGACAACAATCTGTCTTTAAAGGGGTTTACGGCTGGAACGTGGATAGAAATATAGGGCAAGGCTTTGAAATATTTGTGTCTTCTGTGCCACAGATTGGGGAGAGAAATATGTCCTCAATCAGAGTGGTGTTTTCAACGTTCCCTGTAAAAACAGAAACCAGAAGCTTCTGGAATAGAGAACACCGTTTTCCTTTCCAAACATATTCCATCTGCTGACAAGCGTATGAAGGCATGTGCTCTGGGTCCTCTCCCTCTGAGTAGCGAGAGGCTGGCACGTTCAAGCTGGCACGGCGTTCAGGTTTAGGAGTGTGTTGCCAGCGACTCCCTGTTGCTCTCTGGTTGCGGTGTGTTGACATGGAGATGTGTTGACATGGCGATGTTAGGGGGTTTTGATGGATGGTCTTGGCAGTGTATCTGGATGGGGTTTCATCTGTCATGTGTCTGGGAGGAGGGGGGGGGGGGAGAGCCAGACGCCCTGGAAATGCAGGTTACCTCACAGCCACATAGTAGGACCTTCTCCCTACTTCTACCTCACCCTCTTATATACATGTCTTTCTCTTCTCTCTTTCTCTTGTCTCTTACTCTCTCCCTCTTCCTCTCTCCCTCTTACTCTCTCCCACACACAAACCATTCCTCCATTCTTCCAGTCCTCCAGTTCTCCCTATCAGAGATCAGCTTGGCTCTTGAGGTCAGCTTGGCCAGAACAACCAGAGCAATTAACTCTCAACAGTCTCCCCGGGGGCGAGGTCCTGACCCTTGACCCCTGACCCCAGGCCAAGCCGCGCCAAACCGAGACAAGCCGAACCGATCTGGCGAGCGCAGCGATCTGACGAAGGACACATTCCATGACTCCTGTCCACAGAGAGTCCTGAGCTAGCAGGGCTTTGGTTGGCTGCCACCCTCGCCATTCTCTCCACCTCACTACCCCCCCCCCCCGTACCCCTCTCCTGCCCGTCCTGTACCCCTATCCTGCCCGCCAGTACCCCTCTCCTACCCGTCCTGTACCCCTCTCCTGCCCGTCCAGTACCCCTCTCCTGCCCGTCCAGTACCCCTCTCCTGCCCGTCCTGTACCCCTATCCTGCCCGCCAGTACCCCTCTCCTGCCCGCCAGTACCCCTCTCCTACCCGTCCTGTACCCCTCTCCTGCCCGTCCAGTACCCCTCTCCTGCCCGTCCTGTACCCCTATCCTGCCCGCCAGTACCCCTCTCCTGCCCGCCAGTACCCCTCTCCTACCCATCCTGTACCCCTCTCCTGCCCGTCCTGTACCCCTATCCTGCCCGCCAGTACCCCTCTCCTGCCCGCCAGTACCCCTCTCCTACCCGTCCTGTACCCCTCTCCTGCCCGTCCAGTACCCCTCTCCTGCCCGTCCAGTACCCCTCTCCTGCCCGTCCAGTACCCCTCTCCTGCCCGTCCTGTACCCCTCTCCTGCCCGTCCTGTACCCCTCTCCTACCCGTCCTGTACCCCTCTCCTGCCCGTCCTGTACCCCTCTCCTACCCGTCCTGTACCCCTCTCCTGCCCGTCCTGTACCCCTCTCCTGCCCGTCCTGTACCCCTATCCTGCCCGTCCAGTACCCCTCTCCTGCCCGTCCAGTACCCCTCTCCTGCCCGTCCAGTACCCCTCCGTTTGAAAAGCGGGCGCTGCTGTTTCAGTGTGGACGATTGTTTAATTTCAATAAACTCGCGTTTTTTCTGGTGGTCTGTCAAGTGGGCTTTGTGACATTCCTGTATGGGAAAACAGAGCAGTCAGAAGGCCTGATGCCTGCCTTGGCTCCCTGCACTGTTGTTGTGATTGGCGAGGAGAGGATGGGCGGTGTAGCCCCAGGCAAGCGTGCGTGTAGTAATGGGGCAGAGCTTGCCAGTTTATTTTACGTCTTTGTGTGTCTGACTGTCTCCTGGTTCTCCCATCTTCCCCCTCACAAAGAGAGACGATGCTATGAAAGGCTTTTCATCAAAATGAAATGACATACTGCACAGACACGCTGTAGCTTACCTTCAATCACCATATTTCTCAGTCCTGAACCAGGGGGGGTGGGGGGGGGGAGTCTAGCTGAGACAGGCCAGTTTGAAGTATTTGTGTGTGTCTGGAGGCATGTGATGTGTGTGTGTGTGTTCTCACCACCCTTGAAGACTGATGCGGGCTGGGTGACCCTGAACCCCTGGGTGACCCTGAACCCCTGGGTGACCCTGAACCCCTGGGTGACCCTGAACCCCTGGGTGACCCTGAACCCCTGGGTGACCCTGAACCCCTGGGTGACTCTGCAGAGAGGAGGGTTCTGTGGATCTCTAGCTGCACGTCTGGTTTCAGAGCATCTGTGAGTTCTTGAGTTGCACTCAGCTTGTGTGTGTGGGATCCAGGCCTGCTGGGTCCAGCTACAGTCCCGATGAGTCCACAGTGTTGGAAAGTTATCAGTGCCGCTCTGATCCATACTCTCTGAGGGACGTTTTGTCCTTTTTTAATCAGTGCTATGAATAACTCACTTTGTAGGACTTTCAAGTGTGTGCGTGTGTTTGTATATATGTGTGTCTGTGTGTGCACCGCATGTGCATGGGCTTAGTTGCCCATTTGAGTGTTGGTGTGTTTTTTTATTTGTTTTACTATCCTTCTGGCCATCAAAGCCCAGCCAAGACGCAAGTCCCACATGGAGTCGGAGGCGGAGAGAACCGCCAGGTGGCAGACAGCGATTGGACGACAGACAAAGAGGAAGTGTTCCAGGGATATGAAAGCTCGGGGCAGCAGAGGGACTAGCAGGAGCGAGGAGGAAGAGCCGTCTGTGTGACACCATATGTCCGCCTCTTTAGGGTTTTATTCCGGAGTATCTGAGCTGTGTTATCCACTCCCTCGGGGACGCATCCATGTCCTCCAACTGGACTCTGGGAAGGGAGAGGAGGATAGAAGATGACTCACTGCATCCTCTCCTCCTCTTTCCCTGTTGGGAGATGTATTCTTGTTTGTTCTCCTTCTTTCTGATGTGATGCTCTTGTACCAAACCACTGTTCTAGCCTTTTCTGTAAATTATTAAATAGTGCTCAAAGTTAGAGTTTGTAGCTCATCTGTTCCTGATTTGGTGCAGAGCAGATGTTCAGTCATGATTTCCTTCAAACTTTCATGTTGGATGAACTCCTTACTTCTCATACGATTCTCAAAACTTCTGGTCAGAGCTTTGATTACCATCCTGTGTTCCAGCCAACTGGACGCTGCCTCTGCCTCACTGGGGAGATGAGTTAGCCAGCTCGCTGCTGGCTTTGTTTTGTCTGCGTGTGTTTTCTAACAGTCCGACTGTCCCTCCCTTCCACCAAACGCCGGCGTCTGAAGAGATCTTTGATGCTCCTCATCTGACACCACTCTCCTCTCTGGCCCGCCGCCATGACTCCGAGGTAGCAGGCGCCCGCTAACAAACTTTAGCATAGCTCAAAATACTTTTCGAAAGCTCGTAACCGACAAAACTCTTTGATCGGGTTCATCGTCCTGAGTGGGAGACGGTGAAAGAGAAAAGGCCATCATGGGATCATCTCCAAACAACGACTGCAGCAAGGATCCCACATTCAGTCGAACCTCTGAAATATTCAACACCGCTCAAGAACTCAAGTAATGCACAGAAACCCTGAGCTGCAGCTGGGACTAGGAAAGCCGCCTGAAGAATTAATTCACTAAACGCCTATACTGCCTCCGCTTAGGCACATGCCTTCCACTCCAGAATATTCCCACAGGCCCACTCTAAGGTGAGTCAGAGGTGAGGCAGAGGCGAGGCAGAGGCGAGGCAGTAGAGAGGCTGTGACTCGTGGGACCAACATTCAGAGGAGCAGAGGCTGTATGTCACCCTCTTTAAGATCTTCATAACGTCAAGCCCTCCGGTTAAACGCAATAAAACCTGCGTCGCCATGAGCTCCTCATCTTTTATTCATGAGGTGGCCTTGCCTTGGTGAATCTGTTTGCTGTGATGGTGTACCTGGCTTCTCCCTATGTTAATGAGACCTTGGCTCTGAGGGGATCGTCCACAGCAATCTACATGTCATTAGGCTGCCGGCTCTCCAGGGTGCATGTGGTGCTGGGCGCCGCTGTCAGGGAGACCCAGTCACACTGCTTTGGGGTCAAACCGAACGCTGATCGACGAGCACAAACTGCAGTGAATCACTCCGCCTCTACCACATATGGAGACATAAACTCCTCACACACCACAGTTACAAACACAGACTACACGTACACATGCCACACTCAAACACACACACACACGAGAGAGAGAGGGTGGGAGGGTGAGAGAGAGTTAGAGAGAGAGAGAGAGAGAGACAGAGACACAGAGAGAGACAGAGAGAGGCAGGTACTCATAGACAGACAGACAGACTTCTTCAATCCTTGATGGAGTGCTGTTTGCAAGTTACTGCATAGAACAACAACAGAGGCAGTAGACAAGCCGTCTGGCTGCTCCTTTCTCCAACACCTGCCTGAAAACAGGAGCGTCAGTTACACGAGAGAAATGGCCTCGGCCATGTTTGAGTGTTTCTAGGAACATGTCAAGAGACTTCTCCAGGAATGCAATCTGTTCTGTCATCACCAACACGACTGGTCCCCAAGCTAAGACACAGGACCTTCCTCTGTGTGTCATGAAACCTGATGTGGTCCCTACATAATGAAGAGCTGGAGGGTTGGTTGGCCCTGCTGAAACGAGCTGTATTAATGTGATCCACCGCTAGTTAACAAGCAATTAAGCCTGCCACAAACAAAGCACTTGTTTCCCTATAAACTCATCAAAGACAATAAGGCATCTGTTCCTTCATCCGTTTACAGAGACAACGTCCTCATTCTGTTCTATTGTTCACTTAACTAACCTGCGTTTCATCAGACTTGTTGCCGATCGTGGTGTTGAAACAGGATGTTATAGTCTTCGGGCCCTCATGTCAGGGCGAAGATTGCGTTGGGAGAATTTCCCAGATGTGTTGGAACACATCTGTCCATTCCTTATGTGTATGCGTGTGTGTGTGTGTGCATGCACATGCTAGTGTATATGCGTGTGTTAGTGTGTGTGTATGCGTGTGTGTTTGTGCATGTTTCATGAGCGTCCAGAGTCGTGAAAATCTGTCAACCTCTCCATCCTTCTCAGTTCACGGATGTCTGTCTGTGACGGTGGAGACGCAGGCCTGTTGTGTGTTAGAGACCCAGGTTGTTTGTCGCGGGGACTCCGTGGTGAGACTCTGTGTTGAGACTCTGTGGTGAGACTCTGTGGTGCGACTCTGTGGTGCGACTCTGTGGTGAGACTCTGTGGTGAGACTCTGTGGTGAGACTCTGTGGTGCGACTCTGTGGTGCGACTCTGTGGTGAGACTCTGTGGTGAGACTCTGTGTTGAGACTCTGTGGTGCGACTCTGTGGTGAGACTCTGTGGTGAGACTCCGTGGTGAGACTCTGTGTTGAGACTCTGTGTTGAGACTCTGTGTTGAGACTCTGTGTTGAGACTCTGTGGTGCGACTCTGTGGTGAGACTCTGTGGTGAGACTCCGTGGTGAGACTCCGTGGTGAGACTCCGTGGTGAGACTCTGTGGTGAGACTCCGTGGTGAGACTCCGTGGTGAGACTCTGTGGTGAGACTCTGTGGTGAGACTCCGTGGTGAGACTGCTCTGAACACCAACATAGGTCTGCTGTTCAGGCTCGGCTGGTTGCCTGAGAAGCTGTGTGCTGCTTCGATGAACATCTAACAGCTGTCTCTGACGTTTCAACTAGAGGAGAGCCCACACTGTCAGTGTGTGTTTGTTCACGTATGTGTGTGTTCAGGCGGGTGTTTTTGAGTGTGAGAGTTTGAGTGAGCGATTGAGTGTGTGTGCGTGTGTGTGCGTGTGTGTGTGTGTGTGTGTGTGTGTGTGTGTGTGGGAGGGAGGTAGGCGTTGCTTTATTCAGTCCTCATCAGATTCTGCCCAGACCCCCCCCCCCCCTCACATCTCATCACCACACATCCTCACCCAGCATTAATGAATGCTGACCTCCTTAAGAACTAAAGACACGAGGGAGGAGAGAAGCGAACAAAGGGAGAGATGGCCTGAACTGGGTCATCCAAGGCAGTTACCTTAAATCTATGAATATGCCCCTGGTCCCTCCTGGCCCCCATGGCCACCCCCGTCCCGCGTGACCGTCAATATTCCAGGACACTGTTTGCCCGTCTCTTAATCGTCCGAGAGGGTGGAGGCGCCGCGTGAGGCGCGGCGTGAGGCGCGGCGGGACAGATCAGAGCAGATTCCTCTGATTAGAACTTCAGAGCTGCTTCTCCATGGTCTGGGGAACGACCTTATGAAGAGCGATGGGACCCAGAGGAGGAATCAGGCCTTCAGTGTTTTTACATGTGGCGGATAGATAGTATCGTTCCCTGTAATTCAGGCGCTGACTCTGTTACGTACCGTAGAAACCTTTCAAAGAAACCGGGATTCGTTTTTGCCATTAGTACAGAGACGAGTCTTAAATGAAATTATAGGTAATTAATGTCCAATATCAGGCGAGATTTTGCTCGGTCTAATTCTCTCTCTCTCCTCCCAACATTGCAGATCAGTGTCACCAAGTCACATACCCCATGCCACGTTAGTCAAGCAGCAGAGCATGAGGCCTAATCTCCATGGTTATGCACTCTGTGGAAATAAGCTTTCCCGCTAATATTAGCGGGGTGAATAAATAACAGAGGTATTTGCATGGTAATTAACGCTAATTAGCTTTTTAGCATGATGATTAGCTCGGCGTGTGCAGCTGGGATGCCGGAGGGGTTTGAAGAGGAGGCAGATCCAGATGTTGTTTCCTGGAGAGTTTTCGTCTCCAGCCCATGCCGGCCTAGACTAGCACAACCTAGCCTAGCCAACCCTAGCCCGGCCTACCCCAGTCCAGCCAAGCCTAGCCTACTCCAGCCCAGCCCAGCCCAGCAGCCCACAGGGAGCTAGCCTATAGCACCTATTTAGCAATAACAAGCCGGAGCAGAACTATTAGCATCTTCCTCCGCTCCCCATCCTGAAGTCATGCCTCCTGGTGTGGAGTGGGATCTCCGTGGCAACACACCTGTCCACTGTCCTGTTAGTCACTGTCTGACTCGACTCGTTAGAGGAAGTCTGTCTGCTTGGCTAGCTCTCTGCCTGCGGCCGCTGGTGATTAGCTACCCCGCGTGGCTTTGGCTTCCCCAAGCAGGCTGCTGGGGAGAAACATCCCATCATTACCGTCGTCTTGGTGAACTGTGTCCCCGAGTCTGTTCTGCTTTTCACACATAGTTAGCGAGTACAGCGCTGGCTAGCACCTGCCGAGGTTCTACTCTGGTGGGGGGTCTACGCGCACACACAGACCCCCTCCCCCTCCCCGGCCACACACACACACTTTAACGTGAGTGATATCTTAAGATAAATGGTAATACATTCCATTGAATGTTTCCAGTCTGCGACTGAACATGAGCTACTGAGTGATCATTAGTAAGTCTTAACTGTCTTATGACAGTTATCTGGACGGCAGAAATGGTGAGTAACGAAGCACAAATACTGTAATTGAGTAGAATATTCTGGTATCATTATGAAAAGTTACATGTTTTCGACAAAAGGTTTAGAAACAAAAGTTTAGAAAGGTTGAAAATATATTTTAGAATAACTGTTGCAAACTAGAGAGGGTACAATTTCTGGGGAAATTGTAGGGTGTGCTTGCTTGCGTCGGTTGTACAAGGATTTTAATGCCATTTTTACAACTGATATTCCTGTATATTTTATATAAAAATGCATAGGGCCTACTTATTATGTATAAATATTACATAGATTTAAAAGCATCTTTTTTTTTGCTGCTCATTTACAACTCAAAATACGAGTGAAGTGTAGAATGAAATAGATGTCTTCTCATTTCCCCTGCAAGAGGCAGCCTCATCGTTGAATCAAAACGAATACATTTGGCAGACCGGTGTAAAAATGTACCTAATCTCTATGACTTAAACGTCATTTTAAGTTTTTCCCTTATCATGATATTTTCAGGCATTTAGCCTACTCATTGCATTAATTCATTAATAAAGAACCCCCTTTGAAGATTATTCTACGACGTTACCCGGCAGTAGAAGATGGAATCGCGATTCAAACAGTACCATCTGCTAACTGAAAATATGCCCCCCAAAACGTAAATAAGCTTGACATTTATTTAGTGGAAAATCGCTCATTCATAAAAATCTCACTGGTAGCGATCATTGTCAGTAACAACGCAAAATGCGATATAGCCCTGTGTGGAGAAGCTGCCCCGGTAAATTGTACTACTACGCTACAGTACTAGACCACTGCTGTGTTCGTCTTGGTAGCGATTGCGTTGGTTGAATTGGATTTAACGTTCCGTTGTACGGTTTAAGCTGAAATTAATTATGTTTTTGAACAGATTGACAACGTTTAGGCTGTGGCAATGAAGTTCAGGTTAGTAGTTAGACTTTTGATTTAAGTAAGGGGAGTGCCAAACATGTTCTGTCGCCGTTTGACTTCCTAAACAGCTGTGTACTGTAGTGTAGATGTTTTTGTAGTGTGTCTCGCGTAAGCTACAGCGTTGCAGTGAGCTACACTGGTTTGAAACCACAGGAAATGGTCATTTCACCAACAAATCGTTTACTAATGTCAGAATAAATCCTACAACGAAAATGTATATGTGAGGAATGTTTATTTTAACGATTGAAAACAGATAACGCTACATCATAGACCACTGTAGTATGTGTTGCCCGGGCAACACAGGCTAATGTCATGATGCTAATACTTCAGTGAAATAGTAGACTACTGTTTCCGAAAGTAGATGTACTTCCTTAATAATATCAGCTTATACTGTAGATTACACATCACAATTGTGTGTCATATCACAAAGTAAAATGAGTAAATAGTTATCACCCTGGCCTCTGTGCTTGTGGCGTTTCTGCAGCTGCCTTGCAGTAAAGCTATAGTTAGCCTAGCTATCCCCCAAGTTAACAGATGCGAAACGAATGTTCTGCCAAAGGTAGTCACGCGTGTTTTCGTGACGTAGTGACGTTAGTAACGTCAGTGACTGTGGCTAGCAAATTAGCCACCGTTAGCTTCACTTTTCGCCACAAAAACTTAACTTGAGCCTAAACCATGCAACGGAACGTAAATTCCAATAGAAGCAACTCAATCGCTACCAAGACGAAACTTTTGACACCTACGTTGTCTATGTACGCCAAATATTGACTGAGTTTTAGGGGGGCAAAAAGAAATAAAAATAATAATAATAATATATATGTGAGAGAACAAAGGTTGTGCTCTCGCCGAAGGCTTGAGCACACCCAAAAAGTCTTTTTGAAAGGTTTAACAAATCTTTTCACAAAAACGTTTTGAAATAAAAAAGTTTCAAAGGTTAAAGTTTTCCAAATGTAGTTTTGAAAGGTTAAAAAAAATATATTTTAACCCAAAAAAAACACACTAGACTGTGTTCTGAGTTCTGAGTCTTTTAAAACATGAGTATATTTACATCTACTTGAGTGAAGGATGTGTGTACTTTTGCCATCTCGACAGTAATAGCGGCAAGTTAGAAATATCGTCGAAGGGAATGTGGTAAATGGGCCGTCGGACAGATGATCTGTCCGACGCTACGCTCCTGAAAGCAGACAGACTATGGCTGTCCGCCCAATCACATCCATACTAAATCATTACGAGTGTCAGTGGAGCAAGGAGATGATATTTAACCGTATTAACACTGTGTCTCTGTTCCACTAACCGTCCCCAGTTTGTAATGATGCCAGTTTAAACCGTTTCTCGCCTAACGGGGGGAATTAGAAATGCTAAATCAAGCATTGCAAATGAAGGTTCAGTAAGCTTGTCAACAGTATATGGAAATTATTCACGCAATATGAATCTTTTCCCTCCAAGATGAGAGTGTGTGTCAGGCGTCCTTCGTGATGTGTTCCCTGTGACGCTTACAAGCAGAGCTACGTTCTGGAAATGTTGTTGCGCTCGGCGTTGGACAAATTGCTTTTTTTTTCTCCCAACGTAAACCAATTTATGTTTCACCGTGACAACCGCTCAGATCCATTTTTCGAGGACTTGGAGGATTCAGAGAAGTTGGTGTGATAGGTGAACTCAAATATAGGTAAACTGTGTTTACTTCAGTTTCTGGTTGCCATATCCTACAGACTTGAGAGAGAGAGACAGACAGAGAGAGAGAGAGTATGTGTGTTGTGACAAATTGTAAAAACAAATGCATGATCAAGACCCCAAAAAGTAAGTGATTAGTTTAGGTATAAATCTCTTCTTCAGAGCTGGTGAAGTAACAGGCAGTATCTTCATCGGTGGAGGAGGAGGGGTGGGGGAGGAGGGAGGAGGAATGGTGGGGGGAGGAGGAGGGGGACGGGTGAGGGGAGGAGGGAGGAGGAAGGGTGGGGGGAGGAGGAGGGAGGAGGAAGGGTGGGGGGAGGAGGGAGGAGGGGGACGGGTGAGGGGAGGAGGGAGGAGGAGGGAGGAGGAAGGGTGGGGGGAGGAGGAGGGAGGGTGGGGGGAGGAGGAGGGGTGAGGGGGTGAGGTGGTGTTCCTGATCTCAGAGCTCAGGGGGATCTCAGAGCTCAGGGGGATCTCAGAGCTCAGGGGGATCTCAGAGCTCAGGGGGATCTCAGAGCTCAGGGGGATCTCAGAGCTCAGGGGGATCTCAGAGCTCAGGGGGATCTCAGAGCTCAGGGGGATCTCAGAGCTCAGGGGGATCTCAGAGCTCAGGGGGATCTCAGAGCTCAGGGGGATCTCAGAGCTCAGGGGGATCTCAGAGCTCAGGGGGATCTCAGCTCTGTGGCGTGCTGCACTGATGAGGACCACATGTGTAAACACCCAGACAACACACACACACGTACAGTACATACACTCACACTCACACACACACAAACACGTACACATGTACATACACACACAATCACACGCATACATACACATAGACTGGTGACTAAGCTGTCAGCAGTGTTAATGGATTCTCCTAATTCTACCCTCCCACGCAGCCACACACACACACACACACGCACACACGCACACTGGCCTGTCTTATTTCTGAATAGCAACAGATGTGTGAACTGAGCAAGATTAGGACCAGGACTACAACCAGAACCAGAACCAGGACCAGGAATAGAACCAGGAGCAGGACCAGGACCAGGAATAGAACCAGGACTAGAACCAGGACCAGGACCAGGACTAGAACCAGGACCAGGACTAGAACCAGGACTAGAACTAGGACCAGGAGTGACAGAGAGGGAGATAACTGTCATCCGCCTCCTCCTAAGGCTCGTTTATTTGATAAACCCCTCCGCCTCCTCTTCCTCCTCCATTGTCCTCACTCCCTCCTCCTCCCTCCTTCCTCCCTCCTCCTCTCTCCTCATCTCCTCCCTCCTCCTCTCCTCCTTCCTCCTCCCTCCTCCTCTCTCCTCCTCTCCTCCTTCCTCCTCCTCCCCTCTGTTATCGGAACTCCCCAACTCCCTCACCTTCAAGCTGTGGTCGACGTAAAAGCTGAATCTGTGGTCATTCTTGGGAAAACCGACCTGGGATGATGTTCCTGGAGGGCTCGGGAGAGATGAGGGAGATAAACGATCTGATTGGATATGTGATCCAGCCAGTTGTTACTCCACGAGGGATTTGGCCCCAAACGAGATTAGGCCTAATGAATATGTATTGAGACACCCGCAAGGTGATTAATAATACTGGCTGTGGGGTGGTGAGTGTTCGTTGCTGCAACCTTCTCTCCTGGTGGGAGGGAGGGACTTAAATAAGGAGCCAGTCCAGTCCATCCCTAGCATAGCATAGCCCAGCCCAATAGCATAGCCCAGCCCAATAGCATATCCAAGCCCAATAGCATAGCCCAGCCCAATAGCATAGCCGTGCCCAATAGCATAGCCCAGCCCAATAGCATAGGCCAGCCCAATAGCATGGCCGTTCCCAATAGCATAGCCCAGCCCAGCCCAGCCAACCTGCTGTGGTGTTTCTCTGGCAGTGACATCACAAGCTTCCGATTGTTTTAAAACAAATTGCTCAGTGTTCTCTAGCGGGGTTGTTTTGGGATAATGAACCTCAGTTATGTATCAGCCAAGCCTGGACTGGGCAGTCTGGCTATGAATATCCACCACAAACAAGGAGATTAAAAGATCTGGGAGAAGATTGATCGGTAATTAGGCTATCTTCCAAGCCCGGAGAAAATAATAAAATAAAATAAAAAAGCAGAGCTGGACTGTGATTAAAAGTTTGAGGAGACAGTATGAAAACAGGGCTGGTCAGACTCGAGGACTAATATGGTTCTGAAGTGTGTTTTGTGTTCCATTCAACCTTCTGCTTTAAAACACTGGAACCTTCTCAAGCTCACCAAGCAGCAAGAAATCTATTAAATCACACCCCACTACATGGCCCCTTTCTGTTATTTGCAGAAAATCCGACATGACAAGAAAAACCAGGAGGTGAACAATAGAGATCTCTTTCTTAGGCCGGTTGAACACCATCTTTTATTCTTTTCATCTCAGACTCGGCTCCTGAAGTACCTGGTTGTTTTTGTGGCGTTGGCCTTTAGTGATCTTTGTCTACTCTGGAATGTCAGTCACGAAACTCCTGGAGGCAAGACGAGAAAAAGAAGATCGAGGAACGAAGCGACGGTGCAACCTTGCAGCGCCTCAGGGTCTCCATGGAAACACGTGTCCTGGAACACCAATGTCCTGAGTCAGGTCAGGGTGGCCTTGTCCATGTTTAATGAAAGGATTGTACGCACCAGGCCTGATTGTAGCGTCCCGTCCAGTGTTAGGTAGAGTTGATGATGGAGAAGTTTAATATTATATGGGTTATTAGAATGGATAATGGTCACGTGATTATGTAAAGATTGGATGGCTTCTGGCTTTAAGAGGTCATCAGTGATGATATGGTGGTTTGCCACCTGCTCTGAGTAGACGCTGCAAGCGCTTGTGTAACTGACGCTCCTGTTTTCAGGCAGGTGTTGGAGAAAGGAGCAGCCAGACGGCTTGTCTACTGCCTCTGTTGTTGTTCTATGCAGCAACTTGCAAACACCACTCCTTCAAGGATTGAAGAAGTCTGTCTGTCTATGAGTACCTGCCTCTCTCTCTCTCTCTTTCTCTCTCTCTCTCTGTCTCTCTCTCTCTCTCTCTCTCTCTCTCTCTCTCTCTCTCTGTCTCTGTCTCTGTCTCTGTCTCTGTCTCTCTCCTCTTCTTTCTTCTCCTCGCCTATTCTCTGTAATGGAGACAGTATCCTGGATACAGTCAGAAGGTAGTTCTGACTTTTGCAGCGCAGCATCTAAAGGTCGCGGTCATTAACACCAACATCATTCTGCAACTCTCCCATCTTCCTGTATTCGCCTCCCACTCTACCCATCCCCCCCTTCCCCCTTCCTCTCCTGCCCAACCTCCTCCCCCCCTTCCTCCCCACCTACCCCCTTCCTCACCTGCCCAACCTCAGGGATTTCATGCTTGAGAATTTGGCGCCGAATAAGTTCTGACATGCCCTCCTCTTCCTCTGTGAATTCCGAATCCACACTTCAGGCAACGAAGGCTTTTCCAAGCACAGTCTGATGCCTTTCAAAGCTTCTCTAATCGAAGCGGAGCTGTTCTCTGGGAGCCAGGCCCTCGTGCCTGCCGGGGCTGTCGCCACGCCAGCCGTGCCCAGTCTCTCACGAAGGCTGCGTGCGTGCAGGAAGGTTCAGCACGGAGAGCCCTCTCCCGCCTACCTGCCTGTCCCAGTGAAGCTGGTGGTGGGTGGGTGACATATGTCTCCGTGACAACCCTCAACATCCTGTGTCGTGCTGGTTCTGTAAAAACTCCTGTTCTCTGCTGTTCCCTAGTTCTACCTCATCTCTCATCTGCTTGTCTAATTAAAGATAGCTGAATGTGGAACAGATTAATGCTGCTGAGATGACAGGAAAACACACACATTACACACACACACACACAAGCACGTTACGCACACACACACACACCAGCACGTTACGCACACACACATTATACACACACACACCAGCACGTTACACACACACACACACTCTCTAAGCTGAGTGCAACATGGTTGGCATTTGAAAGCCAATTAAAGCAGTCACAGAGTCACACATTGTCACGTAAATCCTGCGCACAAAGGTGCTTAGACACACACACACACACATTACACACACACGCACACACACATTACACACACACGCACACACACTTTACACATACACGCACACACACATTAAACACACACGCACACACACGCCAGCGCGCACACGGACACACACACACACACAGCTGACAAAGGGACGCATACATAAACACACTAAGCCCGCACACACACACAAACGCAAACAACAGTAGATTCTCCAACTCCCCCTCCGCCACCCTCGCTCTGAGCCAGAAAGAGTGATTCAGTTTATGAAAGCTTTCCCTTCTTTCCGCTATGCTAATTAGAGATTAGCCAAACAAATTCAATGTGCCACAGAGAATTCTCTTTGAGTTCCACAGTTAGCATCTCAACAAGGCGCCCCAACTTCACCAGCTTAGATAGAAGCAAACAGCTCTGAGAGAGAGAGAGAGAGAGAGAGAGAGGCAGAGAGAGAGAGGCAGAGAGAAGGAAGGAAGGAAGGAAGGAAGGAAGGAGGGAAGGAAGGAGGGAAGGAAGGAAGGGGAGGAGAGAGAACAAGTGTAAAAGAGCCCTGGGGTCTGGAGCCAAACTATTCCTCAGCAGGTCCTGGGCTCTTTACAAGTCCTCTGTTCTCCCCTGACACTGTCCACATGTTCTCCGTGACAACGGGGGGGAGGGAGGGGGATTTTGACCTTGGACCCTCTGGGCATCGGGGGGGGGGGGGGGGGGGGTGACAGGAGCATGCTACTGACAGTTTAAGCGGGCTCACTTCAAGCACGTAATGTCACTGTTTAACAGGGTCAAGATCAAGCTCAAATACGCATTAGGGAGAAGCCTGATCATGCGGTAATGTCTGTATAAATATTCATAAGTGTCCTTGTGAATTCCTCCCCCCACACTCTACTATCAGACGGAAGCGAGTGCTCTGCTCTAGCACCAACCCCAGAACACCTATACACACATACACACACTCACCTACACACACACAAACACTCACACAACTCAACCTCCACAGAAAGATGAGAATGTGTTTCTTGTCGGTGTCTCTTTGTCACAGAGGACAATAAGGAGGACAGGAGACTGCAGGTATCACAGTTTCATCAGGAAAGAAGGGGAACAGAACAACGGAGAGAAAGAGGGAGAGAGGGAGAGAGAGAGGGAGACAGAGGGAGAGAGAGAGAGAGAGAGAGAGACAGAAGGAGAGAGAGAGATAGAGGGAAAAAGAGAGAAAGAGAGATAAAGAGAGGGAGAGATGCTGAAATAATAAGATGAATTGTTTATGTATGGGAGAGCGGGGGTGCGGGGGGTGTTGGTGGAGGGTGTGCGGGGGGTGTTGGTGGAGGGTGTGCGGGGGTGTTGGTGGAGGGTGTGCGGGGGGTGTTGGTGGAGGGTGTGCGGGGGTGTTGGTGGAGGGTGTGCGGGGGTGTTGGTGGAGGGTGTGCGGGGGGTGTTGGTGGAGGGTGTGCGGGGGGTGTTGGTGGAGGGTGTGCGGGGGGTGTTGGTGGAGGGTGTGCGGGGGGTGTTGGTGGAGGGTGTGCGGGGGTGTTGGTGGAGGGTGTGCGGGGGGTGTTGGTGGAGGGTGTGCGGGGGTGTTGGTGGAGGGTGTGCGGGGGGTGTTGGTGGAGGGTGTGCGGGGGGTGTTGGTGGAGGGTGTGCGGGGGGTGTTGGTGGAGGGTGTGCGGGGGTGTTGGTGGAGGGTGTGCGGGGGGTGTTGGTGGAGGGTGTGCGGGGGGTGTTGGTGGAGCGTGTGCGGGGGGTGTTGGTGGAGGGTGTGCGGGGGGTGTTGGTGGAGGGTGTGCGGGGGGTGTTGGTGGAGGGTGTGCGGGGGGTGTTGGTGGAGGGTGTGCGGGGGGTGTTGGTGGAGGGGGTATGCCCGGGCTCTGTGACGCTGCCGACTAGGGGTGTCATCGATCTCTCCGGAAACTTGTGGATTGTACTTCTGACACCAGAATTGCACAGACATTATCCCACCATCTCTGAATATAATTAAATTGTCCTATTACACAAAACCTTAATTCATCGTAGGGATATTTCTTGCAAAATAAAATGCCAAAGTTAAGGTTGAAATTACATTCTTGGCATTGACAAATGCTGTTTTTTCTCTCCTGCGACCGACGGCAATGAGATAATTAATTTGAAACAGATGTTGTGTTATCGAATAGCATATTTTAATCAGGCACCCTTTCCCCTATTCCCCAAGCAGCGTGTTTCCTGGAAGAAGGTTCAAATCCTGCTCCTTACGCCTAAATGAGGAGGGGAGGAAGAGGGAAGGGCAAGGGGTACTCACAGGACAAGACCAGTGTTGTGGACTCTCCTAGACTGATCCTACAGTGTTGTGGTCTCTCTAAACTGACCCTACAGTGGTGTGGTTTCTCCTAGACTGACCCTACAGTTTTGTGGTCTCTCTAGACTGATCCTACAGCAGGGCTCTTCAATTAGTTTGGAGCTGGGGCCGGTTCTTGAAACTGAAGCAAAGTCAGGGGCCGGAGGATATGAGTAATCACGGTAACAAATAAAGAAATTACAACAACATACTGAAGGAGTCAATATATTATATTTTGTAAGTGCATATAACAACATATGCCCAAGAGGCCGCATAGGCCCAAGGATTCAAAAATCAAACCAGGTGAGCAATAACCAAGCCATATTAACAGACAATTGGAGAAAATGCAATTAACTAACAAAAATGGAAGACTAAGGGCGGTGGGGGCCCCTGGGCTTGGGTCATTTTCGGGTCCTACCAACTATACATGACTTTAAATAGAACAAAATGATACATACACAAGCTACTATATGTATTTAGAGATCACGATTCTGAACAAACAACTAAACAAAATAACATTATTTATGTGAATTGCTGAAGTCTATTTAAAATGTTTAATTAATCTGAATTATTAAAAAAAAACTTGGTTTGAATGCATGATTCAACTACTCAAATACTTCACTTGTTTCATGGATGAATCAGCATTTTTGAACGAATCTCCTGAATTAACGAGTCAATGACTAAATGTTCCCCAATGCCAATTATTTTTTTTTAAGTTATTAAATTATTGAGCTGGCTAAGTTGTATGAGCAAAGAACATCTTTCCTTGGTATGAGCCTGTACAAAGTGTCTGAAATAAGTAACAACTAGAGAGGGTACAATTTCTGGGGAAATTGTAGGGTGTGCTTGCTTTCGTCGGTTGCACAGGGGTCCGTTTTTGAATGACATTTTTACAACTGATATTTCTGTATATTTTATATAAAAATGCATACTTATTATTTATAAAGATTACATAGATTTAAAAGCTTCTTTTTTGCTGCTCATTTACAACTGAAAATACGAGTGAAGTGTAGAATGAAATAGATGTCTTCTCATTTCCCCTGCAAGAGGCAGCCTCATCGTTGAATCAAAACGAATAAATATGGCAGACCGGTCTAAAAATTGACCTAATCTCTATGACTTAAACGTCATTTTAAGTTTTTCCCTTCTCATTATATTTTCAGGCATTTAGCCTACTCATTGCATTCATTCATTAATAAAGAACCCCCTTTGAAGATTATTCTACTACGTTACCCGGCAGTAGAAGATGGAATCGCGATTCAAACAGTACCATCTGCTAACTGAAAATATGCCCCCCAAAACGTAAATAAGCTTGACATTTATTTAGTGGAAAATCGCTCATTCATAAAAAGCTCACTGGTAGCGATCATTGTCAGTAACGACGCCAAGTGCGATATAGCCCTGTGTGGAGAAGCTGCCCCGGTAAATTGTACTACTACGGTACAGTACTAGACTAGCGTTACTGCTGTGTTCGTCTCGGTAGCGATTGCGTTGGTTGAATTGTTTTTAACGTTCCGTTGTACGGTTTAGGCTGAAATTAATTATTTTCATGAACAGATTGACAAAGTTTAGGCTGGGGCAATGAAGTTCAGGATAGTAGTTAGATAGACTTTTGATTTAAGTAAGGGGAGTGCCGAACATGTTCTGTCGCCGTTTGACTTCCTACAGCTGTGTAGATGTTTTTGTAGTGTCTCGCGTAGGCTACAGCGTTGCAGTGATACACTGGATTGAAACCACAGGTAATGATAATTTCACCCACAAATCGTTTACTTGTAATCTAATGTCATAATAAATCCTACAACGAAAATGTATATGTGAGGAATGTTTATTTTAACGATTGAAAACAGATACATCATAGACCACTGTAGTATGTGTTGCCCGGGCAACACAGGCTAATGTCATGATGCTAATACTTCAGTGAAATAGTAGACTACTGTTTCCGAAAGTAGATGTACTTCCTTAATAATATCAGCTTATACTGTACATTACACATCACAATTGTGTGTCATATCACAAAGTAAAATGAGTAAATAGTTATCACCCTGGCCTCTTTGCTTGTGGCGTTTCTGCAGCTGCCTTGCAGTAAAGCTATAGTTAGCCTAGCTATGCCCCAAGTTAACAGATGCGAAACGAATGTTCTGCCAAAGGTAGTCACGCGTGTTTTCGTGACGTTAGTGACGTAGTGACGTTAGTAACGTCAGTGACTGTGGCTAGCAAATTAGCCACCGTTAGCTTCACTTTTTGCCACAAAAACTTAACTTAAGCCCAAACCATGCAACGGAACGTAAATTCCAATACAAGCAACTCAATCGCTACCAAGACTAAACTTTTGACACCTACGTTGTCTATGTAGGCCAAATATTGACTGAGTTTTAGGGGGGCAAAAAGAAATAAAAAAAAAAAATATATATATATATATGTGAGAGAACAAAGGTTGTGCTCTCGCCGAAGGCTTGAGCACACCCAATAACATCAGGGACGCAGTCACGCAGTCAAAACCTCTGTTTACAATTTTGAGAAATTTTACCAAGCTAACATGTAATTACAACAATGAGTGACTTCAATATTTCTTTTAACCTATTTGGAAAATGTTACTTTTCTGAATTTACTGTGTCAGTCAGTGTCACGTAACCGCTCATCTCACATCCCATTCGATTCACCTCGCTAGTCAACCTAGCTCTACTTCAGACTGCGGCCAACACATAAAAATCTTGATTTGGGGACAATGACATGGCTCGATAGCTGTCTAGTCTTGTTGTTAAACATACTGTCAAATTATAATTACTGTTTGGAGAATATGTCAACTTTGATGCGATCATCTCACATCCATTTGCTATTCAACCCGCTACACATGCTGCGGCCGTACTGTAGCCTAGTACGGCCGATACCTTGTTCGTGAAAACCTTGATATTGATTTGGGGACAATGACATGGCTTGTTAGCTAGCTAGTCTTCTTGTCAAACATATTGTCAAATTATATTTACGGTTTGTCAACCGTACACAATGTTCTTGTCTATGAATCTTGCTAGCATAACTTAGCTTTCTGGCTAATAGCTCAGTCCTCCGCTGCACGTAAACGGGCAGGGCCCCCTACAGGACAGGGCTCATGGGCTGGAGCCCAGTCAAGCCCAATGGTAAGTCCGGCCCTGGTCACGAGTGATTTTTTATTTTTTTTGTCATAGTCACGAACTGAATGAGGTTACCGGACCACACTCCGGGGGCCAGTCCAAAGCTGCTCGGGGGCCAGATTCGGCCCGCGGGCCGCCTATTGAAGAGCACTGTCCTACAGTGTTGTGGTCTCTCCGAGACTGACCCTACAGTGTTGTGGTCTCTCCTACACTGAGCCTTCTGGAGTATAAAGATCTGAACATGGGGGTCTTGATTGTAAGTTCTCTTTCTCAAGTGCAGGGGAATATAACATTGGCGTATAAGAGAAAAGAGTGAAAGTAAGAGAGAGCATAAGAGAGAGAGACAAAGGGAGAGGGAGGGAGGGAGAGGGAGGGAGTGGGAGGGAGGCGATATGCAGACAAACAGTGTGAGCCATCATTAGCTGGTACTCTTACTGAGGTCCATCAACGCAGACAGACTACCCTCTCCTCCCCCCCCTAATGAGTTGTCTGAGAAGCCGTCCCTCAGCCTTCATTGGCCGGGTCGAGACAGGGATTATAGATCCACTATTGTTTCCTGTTCAATTAGCCGGAGACGGCTCCGGAGACGACAGGCTCCCTGAAGAGCTAATTGGCTCGTATCTGAGGCCGGGGTGAGGAGCTAGCATGTCGCGCTACGCTGCTAATGGCAGCTCTCTCCTAAAGCTCTCTGTCAGCAACTCAAATGCACTTCCTGGTTGAGACCTCGTAGATTTTAGATACGCATTCCCTGCTCGATTATCTATAGACGATTTTCTACCCCAATGGAGATGGACAATAAGGTTTTTATATATGAGTATATGAGAATATAAGTTTTTATTGAATAGATGGAATGTATGTACCATTATATGCTACGCTATATTGAATTTATATGATAAAAACAAATATATATACTGGCAAAACTAAAGGGTAAAGGCCCAGGAAGTGGGTGCGAGTGACTGCTGACCAGGCGGGTGTGTGCCCCAGAGCGGAGGCAGTACGGGTGGGATTCAGCTGATGATCCAGAGGGGGAGAAGCTGGAGGAAGCTCCAGGGATGCAGCTCTGGGGAGGTCGGAGGGGATGAAGACAGTAGGTGGGCTCACGTCTTAGAGAGAAGCCATCATGAGATGCAGAGATGAGGTCAGAGATCTGGGGGAGAGAGAAGCACATCTGGTCAGAGGGCAGAGTTCTGTTTTGTTGAACCAGAACCGCCTAAAAATGCAGCTGCCTGCAAATGCTTGGAAATGTGTTCAAATGCATAAAGGGGAAGATGGGTCTGTATTAAGTTAATTAGTGAGAGTGACTCATGCCAATTTAAACCTAGAGGACCCTTGATCCAGAAATTGATCGACTTGACTTTTCTTCATGTTTGATGTTTGACATTTGAAAGTGTGAAAGTGTGCGTGAACACCAAAGCCCTACGCACCGCAACACTTGAAAGCCAGGAGAATACTCCAAGAATGTCCAAACTGCTTTAAGTTTTCAACTGATGTTATTCCGTGATTATTTAAAGTATTCCTGTGCTGTGCGATTGTTCTTTTGTGTAAAAGGTTTTGCAGGAGAAGTTTGTGTGCCGTGTCGGGACTGGATGAGTGTTTTCTCCAGAAAAACATTACAGAAACACATTACAGAGTCCACAGAAGCAGGCCGTCGCTCGATCAGATAATCTGCCGTCTTGTCGAGTGCATCCTCAAAGCCCAGAT
This sequence comes from Osmerus eperlanus, assembly GCF_963692335.1. Taxonomy (NCBI): domain Eukaryota; kingdom Metazoa; phylum Chordata; class Actinopteri; order Osmeriformes; family Osmeridae; genus Osmerus; species Osmerus eperlanus. The sequence continues at coordinate 1,419,348 of NC_085027.1, forward strand.
TGATCCATGTAATCATCTGTGTGCCACAGAGCGACCAGCGTCTACACCAGGACAGCGTCTGTTTGTTGATGACACATCACATTTTTTTTCTTTAATTCGACTGCTCGAAACGATTTAGCCTTTAAGAATGTAGCTGTGAGGCAGACACTGAAGCGGACAGGATGTTCCTGTGTTGGCTGAGGTTTGTGACAGGATGTTCCTGTGTTGGCTGAGGTTTGTGACAGGATGTTCCTGTGTTGGCTGAGGTTTGTGACAGGATGTTCCTGTGTTGGCTGAAGTTTGTGACAGGATGTTCCTGTGTTGGCTGAGGTTTGTGACAGGATGTTCCTGTGTTGGCTGAAGTTTGTGACAGGATGTTCCTGTGTTGGCTGAGGTTTGTGACAGGATGTTCCTGTGTTGGCTGACTGAGGTTTGTGACAGGATGTTCCTGTGTTGGCTGAGGTTTGTGACAGGATGTTCCCTGTGTTGGCTGAGGTTTGTGACAGGATGTTCCTGTGTTGGCTGAGGTTTGTGACAGGATGTTCCTGTGTTGGCTGAGGTTTGTGACAGGATGTTCCTGTGTTGGCTGAGGTTTGTGACAGGATGTTCCCTGTGTTGGCTGAGGTTTGTGACAGGATGTTCCTGTGTTGGCTGAGGTTTGTGACAGGATGTTCCTGTGTTGGCTGAGGTTTGTGACAGGATGTTCCCTGTGTTGGCTGAGGTCTGGGACAGGATGTTCCCTGTGTTGGCTGAGGTCTGGGAGGTTGTTGTCCTGTTCGATAGCTGGTCTGAGCCGTGAACTTTGACCCCCCTGAGGCTCAGGGAAATCTTCTTGCTGGGTCGGAGCCAAACTTGCTTTTCTGCTGAATCATCCTGTACTCATGAGCCAGCAGCCACTCTGTTCCTCTGTGTGTGTGTGTGTGTGTGTGTGTGTGTGTGCGCGCACGTGTGAGTTTGTGCGTGTGAGTTTGTGCGTGTATATGTGTGTGTGTGTGAAGGGGGGTCTCTGTGTGGGTGTGGTTGTTTGTGTTGGACTGTGTGTGTGTTTAGTGTGTGTGTTTGTTCAATGTTTGTGTGTGTGTCTTAAAACTCACACATCCTTGATCAGCTCTGCCCTGCTTTTAACATCAGATCATTCCCAACTTTTTCTTCCTAACTAATGGTGTGGATTCTCCTGTGTTGGAAGATTACAACCCCCCGCCTCGATGTTAGTTCATCTACATTCCATTCCCTGTGTGTGTGTGTCTGTGTGTCTGTGTGTGTGTGTGTGTGGCTATAAACCTGTCACAACTACATCCATGCCATAAACTGCCTCAGGATGAGTTAGCGTCTGGGTGAGGTGTTGTTAGCGGGACTGGTAATGTGTATGTTAGATTGCAAACCAAAAAAACGGATGTGCGAGTCCTTCCTGACATTAATTGAGTAATGCAGTCTTAGCAGATGCATTGCGGGCCAAGGTAATGATCTGTGGCGCACTTTGTCATTAAGCCAATAAATGCGTGTGTTACCGGTCATTAACCCTAATGGCAAAGTTGTGTGAAGCAGCAACACCAGCAAGTTTATTTATGGAAACATGTTGTTTGTCCCTGGTGAGTGAAAGGACATCTTTGTTTTTCTCTCTCTCTCTCTATATATATATACATACATCCATCTCTTGCTCTTGCTCTTTCTCTCTCTCTCTCTCTCTCTCTCTCTCTCTCTCTCTCTCTCTCTCTCTCTCTCTCTCTCTCTCTCTCTCTCTCTCTCTCTCTCTCTCTCTCGGAGAGCCAATCTGTCATTTATTAATGTAATTTGAACTTTAGACTTGATGAAGTTGATGAGTTTCTTGTGCCTCTCTCTCCTGTCCTTTAAAATGACCCCTGGCCTTCCTTAATTATCTCAGGACACAGATAAGTAATGACATTCACACTTTATGAATCAAAAGGAAATTGGATCTCTAGCTGGGGAGTTAGACATCCAAAAGTAATCTGACTAACTATCCACAGAAGGTGTGTGTGTATGTGTGTGTGTGTGTGTACGTGTGTGTGTGTGTGATAGCCTGTGGCCCAGGTAGTCTTGTGTAAGCTGTCCGCGTCAGTGGAGAAATTGGTCTGATGTGATGTGTGGTGTAGATAGAGACACACCTGGAGCTGTAGCTCTGAAAGGATGGGGGGGGGGCGGCAAGGGGGGAGGGGGAGTAAGGGGGGAGGGGGAGTAAGGGGGGAGGGGGAGTAAGGGGGGAGGGTGGTTGTTTGTGTTCTACTGATGAAGTTGTTCCCCTCAAGAATCCACTTAACAGGTGTAGCGAGTTGCTCATCACCTGTGGAGGCTGTAGGGGTGAGAGAGGAGAGGGGGCGGAGGGAGGTTGGAGGAGAGGGGGGTTGGAGAGAATGAAGATAGAGAGGAAAGAAAAAGGGAAGGGAAGGAGAGGAGGGAGAGGAAGGAAAGAGAAGGGGGGATGAAACAGAGGGACTTGAACACAGGAGACCATCACGTGGAACGTTGCAGGCTGAGCTGGAAGGCAGCTTTTGTCCTGTGCGTTTACACAATGACCTGTGACGCGTACCTGCACTTGTTCTGAACACGCAGCATGGCCATGCGACACACTCGATCTGAGGCGTCCTAATTGATGCATCAGTCACTGGTTAGATGGGAAATCCATCGCTCCTTGTCACCACATCTTTAATCCTCGCCTGATAAATGAGTTTCTGGTCGGATGGCTGAGTTGGAGTAGAACAGGACAGAACATAACATACCAGGAGAGAGCAGGAGAGAGGCCAGACTACACCAGACCAGACTACACCAGACCACACCAGACCAGAACATCTAGCCTCGCATTCTCTAGACAACTCTTGTGTAAAGCTTCCTATTTCCCTGGTATAAAACTGTCTGATGTTGTTTCACGCCGGAGACGAGACAGAAATATTCCAGCAGAAAGAGAAGACAAGTGGAGGTGAAGAGCCTCCCTGAGACTCAACATCCCTCCCCTCCTCTCTCTCTCCTCCTCCCCTCCTCTCTCTCTCCTCCTCCCCTCCTCTCTCTCTCCTCCTCCCCTCCCCTCCCCTCCCCTCCCCTCTCCTCTTCTCTCCTCCCCTACCCTCCCCTCGTTTGTAGAAAGCACCCAGATGGCAGCATCATCAAACCTGCTCGCCACGCTTCCTGTCCTCAGCATCCTGTCAGAACCCTCCTCAGCGCTTACACGCAACTTCTGGCTAAATAAGAAACAGCATATTTTCCCTGTCATGTTCAGTGAATCTGCATGCTCAAAAACAAACACTGTGGCAAATGCAGCGCTGCCAGCCTCGCATCCACATGAAAGCCGTGTTTGATGCGAGCGCAGGCTCCGACGGCTCCACTAATGTTCTGTCATCTCGTCCGCCAAGCAGAGGGCCGATCCTGGAGAGGAGCCAGGGTGTCAGAACCAGATAGAGGAGCTAAGGCGGAGTCAGGTGGCTGAGCGGTTAGGGAATCGGGCTAGTAATCTGAAGGTTACCGGTTCGATTCCCGGCTGTGCCAAATGACGTTGTGTCCTTGGGCAAGGCACTTCACCCTACTTGTCTCAGGGGGAATGTCCCTGTACTTACTGTAAGTCGCTCTGGATAAGAGTGTCTGCTAAATGTAAAATGTAAATGTAAGGCGGGTTTGCTCTAATTGTGTCTACTTGCTTCCTGTCTACTTCCTGAGTATTTCATGTGCACTTTGTGTGATCCCACGATCTAGAATGTCTTGGCTCTCAGGGTTAGTATTAGCCTGAGAGAGTGTTAACGAGAGAGTATTAACCTGGGTCAGTATTAACCTGAGTGAGTATTATCCTGGGTCGGTATTAACCTGAGATAGTATTATCCTGGGTCAGTATTAACCTGAGTTCAGTCAAGACACTTACGTGATTGATTTCACCATTTATTCATACACATGACAAATGGTTTAACATAGGTGGAATGGTTGTACATGGGGAAGCGCTCCCTGCCTTCACTGCAGCATGCATGACATGAGGCAGGGAGCAACAAGTGAAATCCCCCACGGGGAGAACAGACAGACCACATGGGGGAGAAGGGGACGGTGGTGGGTGGCAGCAGCGCAGAACACAAGGTAATCGAGGACGCGTGTGCGTGCATGTGTGCGACTTTATAGCACCGCCTATCAAGCTAAGCCTATGGGCTGAGAACACGGCGAAGGGTGATATGGCGCGTGCTGCCCGAGTGCCGTGCCTGAACTATCTCCGCCCATATAGTATTATCCTGGGTCAGTATTAACCTGAGATAGTATTATCCTGGGTCAGTATTAACCTGAGATAGTATTATCCTGGGTCAGTATTAACAAGAAAGTGTATTCACCAGGGTTAGTTTCAGCCTGAGATAGTTAGTCTGGGAGAATATTAACCTTCAGAGAACTTCCATCGTGCGCTGGAGGCGGTGGGCTCTGTCATCTGTCTCCCCAGCAAGGACGCCCGTCTACAGCCAGTTCCTCCCGTGTTCCTGGGCTACATTCTCCCTCAGTCAGAGAGAAGATGTGGGAAGTAGAGATTTCCTCCACAGGCTTTCGTCTCCTTTACTGTTGAACTGGAGGATGCACTTAGAGAACTTGGTGAGGATGGATGTGGCAGCCAGCTCTCCAGGGGCTGAGATGTGGGCACACGCTGGTTTATTGCCGTCGCTAAGTGCCGTCACAGCCCTGTTTCTGGATTGGAGACGCCATCCCTTATCGCGTTTGTCAATTTGGGAGACCTAGTGCATCGTGGTCATTACTGCCAGGCCTCATCCCTC
>NC_085027.1:1424268-1500465 GCF_963692335.1 Osmerus eperlanus
GGCGAGAGCACAACCTTTGTTCTCTCACATATATATTTTATATTGTTTATTTTCGCCCCCCTAAAACTCAGTCAATATTTGGCCTACATAGACAACGTAGGTGTCAAAAGTTTCGTCTTGGTAGCGATTGAGTTGCTTCTATTGGAATTTACGTTCCGTTGCATGGTTTAGGCTCAAGTTAAGTTTTTGTGGCGAAAAGTGAAGCTAACGGTGGCTAATTTGCTAGCCACAGTCACTGACGTTACTAACGTCACTACGTTACTAACGTCACTACGTCACTAACGTCACGAAAACACGCGTGACTACCTTTGGCAGAACATTCGTTTCGCATCTGTTAACTTGGGGGATAGCTAGGCTAACTATAGCTTTACTGCAAGGCAGCTGCGCAGAAACGCCACAAGCACAGAGGCCAGGGTGATAACTATTTACTCATTTTACTTTGTGATATGACACACAATTGTGATGTGTAATGTACAGTATAAGCTGATATTATTAAGGAAGTACATCTACTTTCGGAAACAGTAGTCTACTATTTCACTGAAGTATTAGCATCATGACATTAGCCTGTGTTGCCCGGGCAACACATACTACAGTGGTCTATGATGTAGCGTTATCTGTTTTCAATCGTTAAAATAAACATTCCTCACATATACATTTTCGTTGTAGGATTTATTCTGACATTAGTAAACGATTTGTTGGTGAAATGACCATTACCTGTGGTTTCAAACCAGTGTAGCTCACTGCAACGCTGTAGCTTACGCGAGACACACGACAAAAACATCTAACTTACACAGCTGTTTAGGAAGTCAAACGGCGACAGAACATGTTCGGCACTCCCCTTACTTAAATCAAAAGTCTAACTACTAACCTGAACTTCATTGCCACAGCCTAAACGTTGTCAATCTGTTCATGAACATAATTAATTTCAGCGTAAACCGTACAACGGAACGTTAAATCCAATTCAACCAACGCAATCGCTACCAAGACGAACACAGCAGTGGTCTAGTACTGTACCGTAGTAGTACAATTTACCGGGGAAGCTTCTCCACACAGGGCTATATCGCATTTTGCGTTGTTACTGACAATGATCGCTACCAGTGAGCTTTTTATGAATGAGCGATTTTCCACTAAATAAATGTCAAGCTTATTTACGTTTTGGGGGGCATATTTTCAGTTAGCAGATGGTACTGTTTGAATCGCGATTCCATCTTCTACTGCCGGGTAACGTCGTAGAATAATCTTCAAAGGGGGTTCTTTATTAATGAATGAATGCAATGAGTAGGCTAAATGCCTGAAAATATCATGAGAAGGGAAAAACTTAAAATTACGTTTAAGTCATAGAGATTAGGTCAATTTTTACGCCGGTCTGCCAAATGTATTCGTTTTGATTCAACGATGAGGCTGCCTCTTGCAGGGGAAATGAGAAGACATCTATTTCATTCTACACTTCACTCGTATTTTGAGTTGTAAATGAGCAGCAAAAAAAAAGATGCTTTTAAATCTATGTAATATTTATACATAATAAGTAGGCCCTATGCATTTTTATATAAAATATACAGGAATATCAGTTGTAAAAATGGCATTAAAATCCTTGTACAACCGACGCAAGCAAGCACACCCTACAATTTCCCCAGAAATTGTACCCTCTCTAGTTTCTCTTTCTTCTCCCCTTCTCTCTTCTGTTCCTTCTCTCATTCTGTTTCCTCCTCTCTCTCCTCTGTCTTTTTTCACCCCTCTATCCGTGCATCTCAACCACATCGTTACCTGGAGAACATAAAAGATGTGCTCTCACCGCATGTCTCCTCTCAGGAGAGGCTGCTTCATTAAAACACATCCAGGCAGACGGAATCTATGACAGCCTGACACTAAAAACAGCATTTGCCTCCCTCCCTCCCTCCCTCTCTCTCCTCCACACCCACCCCACCCCCCCCCCCTCCCTCTCCTCCACACCCACCCCACCCCACCCTCCCTCCCTCCCTCCCTCCATCCCTCCTCCCCCCCCACCCCAGATGACACCCCAGAGACTTGTATCTACTCCAGCTGGTCTCCCTGGTCAGCCTGCAGCTCTGCCACCTGTGAGAAAGGCAAGAGGATGAGACAGAGGATGCTGAAGGCCCAGCTGGACCTCAGCGTTTCCTGCCCGCACACCCAGGACTTTGAGCCCTGCATGGGGCCCGGATGCAGCAGCGACCAGGGTGAGGATCCACCAGGCCTCACAGGCCCCAGTCATGGTCAGATCTATACGCACACACGCCCCAGTCATGGTCAGATCTATACGCACACAGGCCCGATGACTATGTGTGGATGTGACTGGGATCGGACAGTAGCTGATTGTTTTTCTCTTTACGAACGAACGAACGCATACAGATCAGATCCATGTCAATCAAAACCATGAAGCATCTGGATGTGGAATTGTCTTCAGTGGCATGGCAACGGGGGAAGAATCCTAATAGGATTATGGGATGGTCGGTGTTCAAGCAGTGAATTAGCACTAGTATGACAGGTACAATATAAGAAGGAGAAGGAGGGGAAAGGAAAGACAAGGAAAGCAGAGGTAAATGATGACATCATTATTATATCAAACCAATATGACCAAACAATTTCTGGGTACTTAGGGTCAAGTGACTAAATATGTCTGAACCGTTAAACGTTTTATTAGACGCAGACTCTGCAGATTCCTGTCAGTATCTTGACGCGCGCGGACGTGATCTTAGACTCTCCCAGGGGGAGTGAGATCGATCCCTTTAGCTGAGACCATAAAAGGTCAGGTGAGCTCGAGAGCAGATCTTTATTGGCGTGTGTTTATCTGTGTGTGTCTGTGTGTGTGTGTGTGTGTGTCGAGGGGGCCTCATCAATAAAACCTTGCAACTCATTTGTACACAAGCCAGTGAAGTTGTTCCTGCGTTGAAAGGTGCGGGCAACGGCTGTATTTACGAGAGGACATTCTACATCTTGTAAAACGGAGCCAGACTAGGACCAGACTAGGACCAGGCGAGGACACCTCAAATCCCCCCAAACACAGGGGGTGAACAGCGGATCACTGTCAGCACAGACAAGCCTGTGTGGTTCCACCTCTGACCTGTGACCTCTGACCCCCCCTCTCCTCAGACGCATCCACCTGCATGCTGTCAGAGTGGATCACCTGGTCTCCCTGCAGCCAATCCTGCGGCATGGGGGTGCGTTCCCGCGAGCGCTACGTCAAGCAGTTCCCCGAGGACGGCTCCATCTGCAGCCTCTCCACCGAGGAGAACGACAAGTGTGTTGTCAACGAGGAGTGCAGTAAGTTAGCATCGTAGCTGGGGTTAGCGCCGTAGCTGGGGTTAGCGTCGTAGCTGGGGTTAGCGTCGTAGCTGGGATTAGCGTCGTAGCTGGGGTTAGCGTCGTAGCTGGGGTTAGCGTCGTAGCTGGGGTTAGCATCGTAACTGGGGTTAGCATCGTAGCTGGGGTTAGCTTCATAGGTTCACACCTATGAAGTTAGAGTTAGCAATGTAGCTGGAGTTAGCAATGTTAGCACACTGGCGTACTTCACTCTTTACCACACTTTCTCTCTCCACACATCTCCCTCCCCTCCCCCTCCCCTCTCCCCCCCTCCCCTCTCTCTCCCCTGCCCCACCTCCCCCCAGCCCCCAGCAGCTGCCTGGTGACGGAGTGGGCAGAGTGGGATGCCTGCAGCGCCACCTGTGGGCTGGGCATGAAGAGACGTGAGCGCATGGTGAAGATGCCGCCGGCAGACGGGACGCTGTGCGGCGCCGAGGTGTTGGAGGTGGAGAAGTGCATGATGCCAGAATGCCGTGAGTACCGTCGCCACGACGACCGGACCGGCAGTGCGGCAACGCTGGTTCAGCTCCGAGAGGGATTTTTTGAAAGTTAATGTTTGAAATACTGGACGTATATATTCATATATAAGAGAAGGAGGAGAGGGTGTGGAGGAGGAAAGGAGAAGATGAGCAATCGTAGAAGGTCAAATATTCATATTTCAATATGTTGAATCTTGTGGAAGGTGTTATACAACTTTTATAACGTCCTAGGTTAGAGCATCTAGTGGATAGCTTGGTTAATGCTTAACTCATGACACTTTCATAGTGTGTTTGCGAAAAGAAACAAGTGTAAATGAAGGAAGCATTGAGACAAAGTTTTCAGATTCTGAAACTACGGTACTGAGAACCAGTGAATCTCTGTGTCTTGTGTGGGCCAAGTGAATCATGTATCTGTGTGTGTGTCTCTGTGTGTGTGCGTGTGTGTATACCTGTGTGTGTATACGTGTGTGTGTGTGTATCTGTGTGTGTGTGTGTGTGTGTACACCTGTGTGTGTGTGTGTGTGCAGACACCATCCCCTGCATGTTGTCCCCCTGGTCTGACTGGAGCGACTGCAGCGTGTCGTGTGGGAAGGGCGCGCGCTCACGGCGGCGCGCGCTGCGATCCCCCGTGGAGCTGGGGGAGTGTAGCGAGGACCTGGAACAGCAGGAGAAGTGCATGCTGCCAGAGTGTCGTAAGTTACACACACACACCTGCACACACACTCACACACACCTGCACACACACACCTGCACACACGTACACACACACCTGCACACACACCACACACACACCTGCACACACACTCACACACGTACACACACACCTGCACACACCTGCACACACACTTGCACACACACACACCTGCACACACGTACACACACACCTGCACACACCTGCACACACATACAGACACACACACACCTGCACACACATACACAGACACCTGCACACACACCCTCATGCCAACTAAAAAACACAAGGCACACTCTTCAAATACTCAATATTTAATACGCATGGTGATTTCACAGACACACACACACACAACACTCAATATTCAAGACCTGCAGTGATCTCTGGTTTATCGTTCAACCTGGCGTCTGTGGATTGTCACCAGCACCAGCACCACGACCTTCACCTTCAGCACTGAAGCTCTCTTCACATCTGCTCCTTCCTGGTCTCCTCATCAGCTCTCCAAACACTCACACACAGGCCTGTCAAGGGAACAGATTTGTGGATTGAGAGCTGGTTGATTGTACAGGCGACGGCTTTGCCAATCTGCTTCTCCGGTGGCTAGCAGGGGGGCTTAGATCGCCTTCTCACCCAGGACTGAGATAATGAAGTCTACAGATTCCAGTCAGGTTGCAACTCTACCGGGAAGACGCACTTAATAACCCTCAACCTCCTGTTTCCCTGGAAATGAGAAATCTAATTTGAGGATGAGATTACGAAGAGCATCTATGAGAAGTTGAAAGTGTCGGTTTAAATGTCGGTTTAAACCCGGCCTGGATTTAATGTTTTCTTTGCCAGAGGTGAAAAGGCTGCTGGGTTTGATCCGAGGCTTCTGAGGAAGAGGATGCCGGCCTGTGTGTTTCTGTCAGATTACTCTTGGACACTGATGTTTTCTGGTTGGAGTGCAGCACGTCTTGTGAAAGCACATCAAGCCTAATGTGTCATGTTTAGGACCAGACAAAGAAATGTCACGGGATGTGTTTTTGCAAGATAAATCTGAAGTGTCAGTCTTTTTTCTTTATCTAACTTCCTTCTTTTTGTTTCGTATCCCTCCCCTCCTCTACTCTCCTCTTCACCTCTCCTCCTCCCCTCCTCTCTTCTCCCCCCTCCTCTCCTCCCCTCCACTCCCCTCTTCTCCCCCCTCCTCTCCCCCCTCCTCTCCTCTCCTTTTCACCCCTCCCCTCTCCCCCCTCCTCTCCTCCCCTCCTCTCCTCTCCTCTTCACCTCTCCTCCTCCCCTCAGCCACAGACTGCATGGTGACTGAGTGGACTGAGTGGTCCGAGTGCAACAAGTCGTGCGGGAAGGGTCACGTGATCCGGACGCGCGTGGTGAAGCTGGAGCCGCAGTTCGGAGGCGACTCGTGTCCTGAGACGGTGCAGAGGAAGAAGTGCCGGCTGAGGAAGTGTTCCCGGGCGGGGCAGGCCACCAGCGAGGAGAAGAGGAGACGCAAGGAGATGAGGGAGAAGAGGAGGAGCAGGCAGGAGGAGGGCACAGGAGAACACCCAGGTGGGCGGATCCTCCCCTTCATCAGGCGCTGTCATCATCATGGTTGATTGTTGCTTGTTTGGTGCGCAGTGTGTCAGCTTCATGTGAACTCTTGTTTCTCTCCCCTCCCTAACCCTTACTCTCCTCGCCATCCTCATCCTCCCCCCTTTTCACCTCCCCCCCTCCTCCTCCCCCCCCTCCTCCTCCTCCCCCCCCCCTCCTCCTCCCCCCCCCCTCCTCCCCCAGGCTGCAGGATGAGGCCGTGGTCCAGCTGGACGGACTGTACCAAGCTGTGCGGCGGGGGGATCCAGGAGCGGCTCATGACCGCCAAGAGGAGGGTGAAGGGTGCCCAGCTGACCAGCTGCAAGGACAGGAAGGAGATCAGGGCCTGCAATGTTCACCCCTGCTAGGGGGGAGGGGAGGCAGGGGGGAGGGCAGGGAAGGGGGGTGAGGAGGCAGGAGAGGGGAGACAGGGGGGGTGGGGGGTGGGGGGGGGGAGTCAGGTAAGGGCGAGTGTGTGGCACACTGTCACCCTATGATCCAATGCACTCTGTTTAGGGCTGTCACGAACCGCAATCCGTTTGGGTTTGAATCCAGAGCCGCTGTGGTTACTGGATGGTTGGTGAGGTGCAGGTAGACGATACGGGGTTCTGTTAAGGTGGTCTGGAGAGAGGGGCAGTGAGACCAGCGCAGAGATGGAGAGAGGGGCAGTGAGACAAGCGCAGGGATGGAGAGAGGAGCAGTGAGACCAGCGCAGAGATGGAGAGAGGGGCAGTGAGACCAGCGCAGAGATGGAGAGAGGAGCGGTGAGACCAGCGCAGGGATGGAGAGAGGAGCAGTGAGACCAGCGCAGAGATGGAGAGAGGGGCAGTGAGACCAGCGCAGGGATGGAGAGAGGGGCAGTGAGACCAGCGCAGGGATGGAGAGAGGAGCAGTGAGACCAGCGCAGAGATGGAGAGAGGGACAGTGAGACCAGCGCAGGGATGGAGAGAGGGGCAGTGAGACCAGCGCAGAGATGGAGAGAGGGGCAGTGAGACCAGCGCAGAGATGGAGAGAGGGGCAGTGAGACCAGCGCAGAGATGGAGAGAGGGGCAGTGAGACCAGCGCAGAGATGGAGAGAGGGGCAGTGAGACCAGCGCAGAGATGGAGAGAGGGGCAGTGAGACCAGCGCAGAGATGGAGAGAGGGGCAGTGAGACCAGCGCAGAGATGGAGAGAGGGGCAGTGAGACCAGCGCAGAACCCATCAGGGCTCTCTTCCACCTCAACCACGCGTCACTAGCAATGCTGACCGTACCAAGGTAGTTGACCTCCACAGGTTTAGTTCAAACATGAGCTTCACCCTGAGCAGGAGGAGGTAGGAAGGCGAGCGTACTCTGGTGAAGGAATACAGACAGGAAATATGAGGAATTTACATCGTAAAAAGGGTCTGGTTGATTAAAACCTGGATGTCAGTCAGACTGATGGTCTGTTGTGTGTTTAAGTTCTGTCACATCCAGGATTCTGTTTTTTGCAAGATTACTGTAAACTTGTTGTGGTATAATATATCTTGAACAATGATGATTATGATTGCAAATTGATTTAATGAGATATAGAAGTGTAATATTCCGTGGTATCCTTTTCAGTAGCGTGTATTATATGCCACAATTCAAAGCACACTTTCCAAGCCATTCCAGCATTTTATAAAGATCCAAATAACTCTGTTTCTCGGACAAACCGACTCTTTCAGTAAAGACTTTTTATCCAGCTATACCACTGTACATGTAGAAGCAGTCGCACCTGAGACCTATGATTTGAAACATCATTGCTAGATGATTTTTTTTACGTGGATTTTTTGATAAGAATGTCACCCAAGATTCTTACCAAAGTCTTGTGTAGATGTTTTTTAGGTGTCTGTTTCTCTCCTCCTCGTTTTTCTCTCTGTTCCTCTAACATATTAATATTTTGGAATATATCACCTTTACAATAAAAGTAAACGTGACAAATTGTCAACCGGATGAGTCGTTTTCTTTGGATTTCGGAAAAACGAAATGAGTGTCGCTTGCACATCTTTTGATCTACCGCTAGATAGCGACGTGGAGCGCAGAGTTTCGTTTTGCTGCGGAAGTGAGCGATCTGATCTAAAACAGATGTTGCATTGACACATAACAGCCACACGGGGGCGCCAGAGCACCATTCATCAAAGTTCCTGTTGCCGATCGGTTACATTTAGTCATTTACATTTAGTCATTTAGCAGTTAGTTAGGTTAGACTAGTTATGTGTGGACTTAATTAAAGTGTTGATTAAATAAGCACTAGCATATTATATTGCGTGTTGAATATACAGAAATGTTTTCTCATTTAACCAAATCATTTATTTTGACATTTAAAGCTTTCAAATCTGAACAGTTGTAGACGTCAGTCTTGTTACAAAACAACATTTTCAATGTTTACTAAAACACAAATTATACAATTATATATTTTTCTCAAACTGAGACCAATTGTACTTGGGCTCTTTGTTAAGAACATGGAAAAAAACTCCTAACTTCCTATCAGTTCACTCTGATCAACCCCCTACATGTGTATCACATGTGGTGTTTGGGTACTCTGGAGCTGGGGAGAATAAGTGAGTTGGGAAAAAAGTAAAATATAAACAAAAAAGCGTTAGTCTGTTTCAGGGGCCTACTGCTTCAACCAAGTCTGTCTGTCTGTCTCTCTGCTTGTCTCTCTGCTTGTCTGTCTGAACACAGTAAACACAGACCTACACAGGAGTGTAAACACAGGCGTACACAGGAGTGTAAACACAGACCTACACAGGAATGTAAACACAGACCTACACAGGAGTGTAAACACAGACCTACACAGGAGTGTAAACACAGGCGTACACAGGAGTGTAAACACAGACCTACACAGGAGTGTAAACACAGACCTTCACAGGAGTGTAAACACAGACCTACACAGGAGTGTAAACACAGACCTACACAGGAGTGTAAACACAGACCTACACAGGAGTGTAAACACAGACCTACACAGGAGTGTAAACACAGACCTACACAGGAGTGTAAACACAGACCTACACAGGAGTGTAAACACAGACCTACACAGGAGTGTAAACACAGACCTACACAGGAGTGTAAACACAGGCCTACACAGGAGTGTAAACACAGACCTACACAGGAGTGTAAACACAGACCTACACAGCTGGGTATGTCTCAGTACGTCTCAATGGTTAGAGCACCTGACTGGTAATCTAGAGGTCACTGGTTCAAATCCCCCTCTGGATATCGCTATGGCTATAAGCGTCTTCTACAGTCGTGGCCTTAAGTATTGGCAATGACAAATGTTGTGTTTTGCTAAGTTTGCTGGTTCAGTATTTGAGAAAATGTTTTCACATGTTTTTTCAGAATACTGGAATCACAATAGGGTACATTTCATATTTTTTAAAGCTTTTTTGGGGCAAAAATGTTCAATATATGCAAATAGTCCCCTTTTTTACAGCAGGAAATCTGCTCTTAAAATCCGATCAGAATGATAGAGTGATTTCACCTGTCTAGAACTAGTTCACACTTTACCCTGTGCTGATGATATGACTTACTGAAATTATGTTAGCAGTCATTTTATGCCAAGGCCCAGCAAGCCTTGCAAACACAAAATGTATGTCGCTCCCAATACTTTTGGCCACGGATATAAATAGAAACACGGTATTCTTACACTGTGTTATGTAACTGATCTACTAAGGAGGAATGTCAGATGCAGTTTGGTGACCTCAGGGACAGCCTGACTGTTCTTTTCACAGCGACACGTACAGTACCTCTGGAGAACGTGCTCAACTATTTACACACACACACACCACGCTGCGCTTCATGCATGCCTGTTACCAGGCCAACCACACGAGGTAGAACTACAGCCTACCCGCTCCGTCGCCACGGAAGACGCTCTGCGAGGGTAGTCCCTGCAAAATCTGCTGACATGGAAATCAAACACTCCTGATGATGTTGCCAACACCTCAGAGATCTGGGGGATGAGCGTTTGACTGTTTGTCATATGAGATGAAGCGGTCCGTGCATGTGTACGTGTGTGTGTGTGAATGTGTGTGTGTGTGAGAGAAAGAATTCAAGCGTGAGAGAATTAGTGTGTTCAGTGAGTGAGAGATTGTGTGTGAGTGTGGGCTGTGCTTGTGTGTGTGTGCGTGTGTGTGTGTGTGAGAGAGAATGCATGTCTTTAAGATCTCCCCCCCTGCCCCCCAGCCCCCTTATCCCCCCTGCCCCCCTCCCAGGATTGCATTTTCTCCGCTGGCTTTGCGTACCCTGTTGCCTTGGCAACCGTTCAGGGTATATGTCTTTGGTTTAGAGGGATGCTGATGAGGAAGTCTGGTTTCTGGGCCCACTGTCAGTAGAGGACAGGTTGCAGTCTCTTCTATCTGGTCTGGTCCCTTCACCTTGCTCTGTCTGTCCTCTCTCGTTTCAAAAATAAAGTTTAGGAATGTTGAAACTATATTTTTGAAAAACAGTTTTGAAAAGTTGAAATACATTTTCGACAAAAAAGGTTGGAACGAGTTTTGAAAAACTTTTATGAAAAAATGGTTTTGAAAGATTGAAACGATATTTTGGAAAAAGGTTTTTTTTTAAAGTTTTTTTAACAGTTTTAAAAGGTTGAAACAATATTTTTGAAAAAATTATTGAGAAAAGGTGGAAATTAATTTTCGAAAAAACCACTATTTGGTATTACACTGATTTATGGATCATAATCATGAGCATTAGCCTAGATAACTGCCTACAGGTTTGTACCAAACTGCTTAATGTTCATTTAAGAGACGTTCTCTAAATGTAAAGGCATATTTGGTGGTCTGTTCTACCGCAGGCTACCCCCAGACAATGATGTCAGTAGAATCCGTATAGAAACGATGTTTCCTAGTAGCCTGCTGTTACTGTAGCTTCCAACGGCAAATATCCCAGTGGAGTTGCGTTTTCTAATTAGAAATGGCGTTCATTTAGCAGCCTATTCATCTTCTACCGTCTTTTGTTTACTGACTTTCTCCCGTCTCGGAAAGAAAGGAAAACACCAGGGCCGCGACATTAAATGAATTCCCTGTCATGTTATCTCGCCGTTGCTAGGGAAACGCATATTCCGAAGCAATTCACCATGGAGTAATCTAAAATTGACTGGCATTCCTCACCAAACAGAAAGCCTGGCATTCTTTAATGAACCCTTGCGCAACGAAGACATGTTTTTAGAATAGTCTCAAGGTAGAATCGCTTTTGAACAATGATATAACACGAGGACATAATAACAGGTCAGTTTGGGTCAGGCCGGTTCGCAATTTTTCAGAATTTGCTCCAATTATAAAGACAAGGGGGTTGGTAACTCAATAATTGTGGGTTCAAACACTTCCAAATCAAATGCATTTATTATTTTATCGTTTAACATTGACCACAGAAATAACCTTTGTGAGATTTTTGGCAACCACATTTCATGGTTTAGATTTTAACCCAAGTACAACCTTTTAAGATAGCATAATTCTGTGTAATTGTGCTTTTTCCCTGTCACTCCGACTGTATAACAGTAATAATAGTAACCATAGAAGGAAGGTTTGTTATTACATCCATGCATTTGAGAAAACTGTATTCTACATTGGATACATGATGGGAACCGTACAGGCTTGGAGGGTTTCAGCCAGAAAGACTAAAATGGTTAGTTTGAGGGTGTTTCAATCTGTTGAGTTCTTCCCTCCTGTGGCTCTACACTTGAAGGAGCTCAACAGACACACACACACACACACACACACACACACACACACACACACACACACACACACACACACACACACACACACAGACACACACACACACACACACACACACACACACACACACACTGCACTCTCATGTTGGGAGCACAGACACATTTCTGTTCCTCCTCTATGTTCAATCCAGCCATCTGCTTGTCTGCTTGTCTGCTTTGTGAGGATTTATCATCGGCCAGTGTGTGTATTGTTCCAGAACACTGTATTTGCTGCCCTCGCTTACCCACACACATGCTGCTATGCTGTTAATCCCATCTCCTTGCCTTGTGAGCTGTAGGCAGCCTTGTAGGACTGGTAGAGGGAAACACAAGGGTACATATCTCACTGCCCCAACAATGTTCAGCAAACACCCCCATTCTGCAGACGGCTGTTGGGTTTAGGATGTTTGAAAACAAAACGGTCATTTTCACACCTCCCCAACAAACACCAACAGGCGTATCACACCAAACCAACACAACCCAACAGGCGTATCACACCAAACCAACACAACCCAACAGGCGTATCACACCAAACCAACACAACCCAACAGGCGTATCACACCAAACCAACACAACCCAACAGGCGTATCACACCAAACCAACACAACCCAACAGGCGTATCACACCAAACCAACACAACCCAACAGGCGTATCACACCAAACCAACACAACCCAACAGGCGTATCACACCAAACCAACACAACCCAACAACTGTTGGCTGTTGGTGTTTGTTTGGGTGGTGTGAACTGGCCTGTAGGAGCACTGGTCATCTATCACCTCCAATCTGGACCATCCAGAATGCTAATCACTGTATTGGAGGACAGACAATGTACTGATGACAGATGATCTCTCTCTCTCTCTCTCTCTCCTCTCTCTCTCTCTCTCTCTCTCTCTCTCTCTCTCTCTCTCTTGTCTCTCTCTCTCTCTCTCTCTCTCTCTCTCTCTCTTGTCTCTCTCCTGTCTCTCTCTCTCTCTCTCTCTCTCTCTCTCTCTCTCTCTCTCTCTCTCTCTCTCTCTCTCTCTCTCTGTCTCTCTCTCTCTCTCTCTCTCTCTCTCTCTCTTGTCTCTCTCTCTCTCTCTCTCTCTCTCTCTCTCTTGTCTCTCTCTCTCTCTCTTGTCTCTCTCTCTCTCTCCTGTATCTCTCTCTCCTGTCTTTCCTCTCTTTTGCTCACGCTGTCTCCCTTTCACTTTCTCCCCTCTTTCTCTCTCCATTCTGCTCTTTCTTTTAATCACTCTCACTTGCTGTCTCTCCCCTCTCTTTTGCTCTCTCCTATAAGTGTGTGTGTGTATACGTGTAAATATGTGTGTATGTGTGTTTGTGTGCAGCTGCTTCATATTCCTGAGAAGCGTATTGTCTTGAAGGTGCAATCAGACAGGAGCAGCTCTGCTGCCCTCGCACTCCCTGTGGTCGGTGTTACCGTGGCAACAGCTTCTCCACCGCCAGAAATGATGGCTCGTGAGTATGTAACGTGCGAGTGTGTGTGTTAGTGAGCTTGCGTGTGTGTCTGTGTCTGTATGCTTGTCTGTGTGTGAGTGTGCACGCGTATGTGTGTGTACATGCGCGTGTGTGTGTGTGAGGGTGGCTGTGTGCATGGGAGTGTGCGAGCGTATAAGTAGGGAGTCAGGTGGCTGAGCGGTTAGGGATTCGGGCTAGTAATCAGAAGGTTGCTGGTTCGATTCCCAGCCGTGCAAAATGACGTTGTGTCCTTGGGCAAGGCACTTCACCCTACTTGCCTCGGGGGGAATGTCCCTGTACTTACTGTAAGTCTCTCTGGATAAGAGCGTCTGCTAAATGACTAAATGTAATGTAAATGTAAAAAAGTGTGTGTATGTGTGAGTGAACGTGTGTGTGTGTGTGTGTGTGTGCGTGTGTGTGTGTGTGTGTGTGTGTGGGTGTCAGAAGCAAGTATTGGAATCCCACACACGTGTCTAGGAGGGGGGAGGAGGTGTTTGGCTTCTCAACACCTCCAGCAGGTGTTTGGCTGACCCGAGTCAAGCGCCTTTCTCACACTGTCAGGGTGCTGTGACACACACACATGTCTGCGACCCCACTGGCAGTAAACAGAACATCATCCCACTGGCAGTAAACAGGACATCATCCCACTGGCTGTAAACAGGACATCATCCCACTGGCTGTAAACAGGACATTATCCCTGCTGTCAAACCTGTCAGATCTGTATTTACAGTACACAGCAAAACCATGCTGACCGTGTCTTCCAATACTGTTCTTAACCTGGTCCAGTCATCCAGACTCTGTAGCAAAGCATTCTGGGAAAGGAGGCCGAGGGGGGTGGGGGCTGAGGGGGGTGGAGGCCGAGGGAGGTGGGGGCCGAGCGGGGTGGGGGCTGAGGGAGGTGGGGGCTGAGGGAGGTGGGGGCTGAGCGGGGTGGGGGCCGAGCGGCGTGGGGGCTGAGGGAGGTGGGGGCTGAGCGTGGTGGGGGCCGAGCGGGGTGGGGGCTGAGGCCTTGACCATGCAGGTTAACGGTGGTGTGGATCACCCAGTCAGATGTTTGTTAGTGTGAGTGTGTCTGTGTAGATGTCTTTATCCAGTGTGCTGTGATACAGTAAGATACAACACTGAACAGTCTGCAGTATTCACCATCAAGCATGGTTGTGTCGGACTACATGGTTGTCATGCAGCCTGTCCTGTCAGTGAGGTTAGAGGGAGGGGGCCGGGGAGACGAGAGAGAGATTATCTCAGAGTCAAGAAGAAGAGCTTAGAGAAGCCTCGTCCTGTTTACTCACGGTAGTAGCTCCCACAGCACAGAGACTGCTGGTAATGCTCTCCATAATGGGATCTCTCGCAGCATCTTACCACTACCCTCCACTATCTCTCCTCTCATTATCTCTCTCTCATTATCTCTCTCTTTCTGTCTCTTTCTCTCTTTATCCCTCTCTATTTCTCTCTCTTTCACTCTCTCCTTTCCCTCTCTCTTTCTCTCTCTTTCTCTATCTCCATCCCCCCCTCCCTCTCTCTCTCTTTCTCTATCTCTATCTATCTATCTGTGACAAGCAGCACACACGTTATATGAATGCAGACTTAAAAATAAATTTTTTACTGGTGTTTGTCGGGTCTAAACCACTTATCTAGTAAACACACTTCCTTTCAGGGGGGGGAAAGGACAGTTTGATTCCCGGCCAAGTCTCGTTGTGTATGTTGCTCCAGTCAGTAGGTGTGGAAGTTAATTCCCTTAATGAAGGATCCTCCAGCTCAGTAAATTGTTTCTTGTTTGGTTATCTACTGCCTCTATTTGTCTCTTTGAGGCCTGGTAATTAACGTTAAATACAGAAAGACAGTTATCTGTGTGTATGTGTGTGCATGTGTCTGGGTGTATTGTGTGTATGTGTTTATGTATGTGTGTGTGTGTGTGTGTCCCTGTGTGTGCATGAATCAAAGAATCAGGGAGTCAGGTGGCTGAGCAGTTAGGGAATCAGGCTAGTAATCTGAAGGTTGCCAGTTCAATTCCCAGCCATGTCAAATGACGTTGTGTCCTTAGGCACTTCACCCTACTTGCCTCGGGGGAATGTCCCTGTACTTACTGTAAGTGGCTCTGGATAAGAGCGTCTGCTAAATGACTAAATGTAAATGTAAATGTGTGCAGCTTTCACCAATTGTATAAAAGCAGTGTTTACAATTCTCGCCCCGAAGGGCCAGCCATTTCCCATGATCCCCTGGGGCAGGCTGATCAGAGCTGGCAAAGGGCCGGGCAGCACTGTGTTGTCCCTGGCCAAGTGAGAGTGTGTGTGAGTGTTTGCGCGTGTGTGTGTGTGCGTGTGTGTGTTTTTAGGAAATTGTTTTATTCATGAGCATGCAGTTCGGTTAGCGCAGGTTCATCCCAGCTGCCTCCCTCGTCATGTGACCGCAGGTTCATCCCAGCTGCCTCCCTCGTCATGTGACCGCAGGTTCATCCCAGCCGCCTCCCTCGTCATGTGACCGCAGGTTCATCCCAGCCGCCTCCCTCGTCATGTGACCGCAGGTTCATCCCAGCCGCCTCCCTCGTCATGTGACCGCAGGTTCATCCCAGCCGCCTCCCTCGTCATGTGACCGCAGGTTCATCCCAGCCGCCTCCCTCGTCATGTGACCGCAGGTTCATCCCAGCCGCCTCCCTCGTCATGTGACCGCAGGTTCATCCCAGCCGCCTCCCTCGTCATGTGACCGCAGGTTCATCCCAGCCGCCTCCCTCGTCATGTGACCGCAGGTTCATCCCAGCCGCCTCCCTCGTCATGTGACCATAAGGCCTTTAAACATATCACGCAATGAATATTTAACACCCCTTCTGATCACCACATGCACTGACCACAGCGACGACCCCCTGGACTCGTCCCACGTGGAGCGCACACAGGATCACAGGAAGGGGTTAGAAACTCAACAGTCTTCCTTCATCTCCAGCAGGGCCTGTTTGGTTGGACTCTTTCACTCATCTAGCAGATGGGTAGGATTCTCTCTTCATGGTCTATATTATGGATCCCTTACCACTTTATTTTACCCCCTGCCCACTCCTGTAGTCCATACACTCACACATTTACTATATATTACTTTTAGCATTTTGTTTTATCAATTATTTAGCCGATACTTTTATCAAAGTGACTGTACTGTGTGTATACTGTACCAAGCACAGCAGAAACTCAATGACCAGGACCTAGTCATGGAGTCCTGGAGTCATGGAGTCCTGGACTTACCAGGAAAACGCACCCCCAAACACGTTTTTCATCCAAAGCAACATATTGTGTACACACACACACACACACACACATATGCGCATATGAGTCCCTGGTCAGCTAAATTAGTTTGTGTTCAGTCAGGTGGTCTCAACCCAGACCAGAGGACAAGGAAAACCTCCTCTCACCCCTCCTCTCACCCCTCCCCTCACCCCTCCCCTCACCCCTCCCCTCACCCATCCCCTCACCCCTCTGTCTCCTGCCAACTTCCTCTTCTCTGCATGGGCCACCACAGATTCTATGTCACAACACCATAAGGGCAACACATTGTCACGAGTCACCAGCATTTCCTGACTATGTTGCGTCTCTCTTTCCCTCTCCCCCTCCCTCCCTCTCTCTCTCCCCCTCCCTCCCTCTCCACCTCTCTCCCCCTCCCTCCCTCTCCACCTCTCTCCCCCTCCCTCCCTCTCCAACTCCCTCTCTCTCCCTCCATCCCTCTCCCCCTCCCTCCCTCTCTCCCCCTCCCTCTCTTTCTCCCCCTCCCTCCCTCTCTCCCCCTCCCTCTCTTTCTCCCCCTCCCTCCCTCTCTTCCCCTCCCTCTCTTTCTCCCCCTCCCTCTCTTTCTCTTTCCCTCCTCTTTCCCTCTCTCCCTCTCTCCCTCCATGTCTGATGTGATCTTTAAACTTAGCCAGTTATTCCATCTCATCTGAGAGTGTTGCTGTTTGTTCTGCATGTCTGACAGGCTGCCACTCACACAAACAAGTGCACCATCACACACACACACCCTGACACACACACCCTGACACACACACCCTGACACACACACACACACACACCCTGACACACACACACACACACACCCTGACGCACACACCCTGACACACACACACACACACCCTGACACACACACCCTGACACACACACACACACACACCCTGACACACACACCCTGACACACACACACACACCCTGACACACACACACAGACACACACACCCTGACACACACACCCTGACACACACACACACACACACCCAGACACACACACCCTGACACACACACCCTGACACACACACACCCTGACACACACACCCTGACACACACACACACACCATGACATACAGACACACACACCCTGACACACACACACACCATGACATACAGACACACACACCCTGACACACACACCCTGACACACACACACACACCCTGACACACACACACACACCATGACATACAAACACACACACCCTGACATACAGACACATACCCTCAAACACACACACCCTAACTTACACACCCTCACACACACACCTGACATACACACACACACACCCACACAAACCCACACACACCCACACAAACTCACACACACACCCTAACACACACGCATGCACATGCACACACACACCCTCACATACACCAAATTGAAACAGACCGGCTTAACCAAGGACCTGGGAGCCGTTGGCGCTGGTTACCCAGTTGCCACGGCAACAGGCGTGTGTGTGTGTGTGGTATGTGTGTAGGGGTGGTAGTGGCCACAGTAATGCAGGTTTTGGGGGGGCTCCTTGAGACAGCTATCTGACTGGTTGCTGCCCACTCAGCCAGCTCTGACTTGCAGCTAAACAGACACTCTGACCTGCAGCTGAACAGACACTCTGACCTGCAGCTGAACAGACACTCTGACCTGCAGCTGAACAGACACTCTGACCTGCAGCTGAACAGACACTCTGACCTGTAGCTGAACAGACACTCTGACCTGCAGCTGAACAGACACTCTGACCTGCAGCTAAACAGACACTCTGACCTGCAGCTGAACAGACGCTCTGCACACTGGAGGGTCCTGGATGTCTCGACGACGATCTGCCTTCTACGCTGTCAGGGCACAGCTGCTGTGCTCTCTGAATGGACCCTGTTCTGCAGCTGCACCATCTTCATGTTGAGGAAGGTACGGAGGCCTGTGAGGTCCACATTACACACATGCACTGTGAGGCCCACACTACACACATGCACTGTGAGGTCCACATGACACACATACATTTACATTTAGTCATTTAGCAGACACTCTTATCCAGAGACATTCCCCCCAAGGCAAGTAGGGTGAAGTGTGGGGAACACACGGGAATCGAACTGGCAACCTTCAGATTACTAGCCCTATTCCCTAACCGCTCAGCCACATGCACTGTGAGGTCCACACGACACACATGCACTGTGAGGTCCACACTACACACATGCACCGTGAGGTCCACACTACACACATGCACTGTGTCCCTGAGATGGATCACTGCTGATGTCACTGCTAATCCTGTGTGAGGACATACGGGGTACACAAACTCACTGACACACACACGCAACGCACATGCACACACATGCATGCACACAAACACACGTGTATCCACACAAGAACACACACAAGCACACACACAAGCGCAAACACACGCATGCACTCACATGCACATTTAACGTACACACACACTCACTCATGCACATACACAAACACATAAACATATTTGGTGCACACACACACACACACACCCCCCCTCTGTTGTTCTCAGACTGCCCGAGTGTTTAGTACTTCAGAGGTTCAACAAGACTTGAATAAGAGATGAGACATTTATAAATGATGTATTAATTTGTTTGTATCAAATATGGATCCGCAGTACAGTTTGTATACTTTCTCTCTCTCTTTCTCTCTCTCTCTCCCTCTCTCCCTCTCTCTCTCTCTCTCTCTCTCTCTCTCTCTCTCTCTCTCTCTCTTTCTCTCTCTCTCTCGCTCTCTCTCTCAATCCCTCTCTCACCCCCTCTCTCTCTCTCTATCTCTTTCTCTCTCTCTCTCTCTCTCTCTCTTAAGAAGAGTCTGGGTCCACTGTTTCCTCTTCTAACATAACAACATTGAATAATGCATTAGCAGGAGACGATAATCTCCTAAAGCTTTTAGTGAAATCTTATGTTTATATACAGTGCCATATTCCCGGTAGACATCTATACCATACGCATATTCATGCACGAGTTCCCTGGAGAGGTGCAGATCGCTTCCGTATTGGTTTTTATTAGTGGTGGGCATAGATGCTTGAGAAAGATGTTCTACTATGATAATTGGTGATGAAAATAAATTATGTTCAATAAGATGTACTTGTGTTTATTAAATGTTTATTCGATTAGTTAGCTTGGCTGATAGAGCTGTGCTGACGGGCTTGCCTCGGTTGCACTCAAACATCATAGTTTGACGACGACTCTTCCCCTGCGCTACATCACTGCTTGGCCCGGCATCTTCCGCATTAGCTAAGGGATGATTTGCATGAAAGTCATCATAGCTTGCGTAGTATAGACCCAGCTCCCAACCCAACTTTGAGAATAGATTAACGGCAATATTTTTTTTATCGCCCGAAAAGAGTCAACGCCGATAACGGCCCACCACTAGTTTTTATATAATCACACATTGTTTATGTCCACTTAACACGATCCACTGAAACAACAGTGGCACAAACAGCTATCAGTTCTCTAATTGCTGTGATGTGTGACAGAGACAGTCTGATGTGTGGCCGTCTGCTGTCGCCATGTGCCCGGCAGTGTGTTCGCACGGGGGAGAGCAGGGGGGAGAGCAGAGTAATAATGAACAGTAATGACAGAGCCAAGGGGCCCACAGGGAGACACAGCAGAGAAAAACAGCCACTACGTGACACGTGACCCTACCTCTCCCTCCCTCCTTCCTTCCCTCTCCCATTCAAATTCCATCTCTGGGCCACAAATAAGGAAATTAATTTCCACCTCTCTGAGACGAGCACACGCAATATCAACAATCATATCAACACGCCGGGTGTGACGCCGTGTGTGAGGTGCCGCGTGTGAAGCTGCGTGTGAGGTACCGCGTGTGAGGTACCGCGTGTGAGGTGCCGCGTGTGAGGTGCCGCGTGTGTGAGGTGCCGCGTGTGAGGTGCCGTGTGTGAGGTGCCGTGTGTGACGCCGTGTGTGTGACGCCGTGTGTGAGATGCCGCGTGTGAAGCTGCGTGTGAGGTGTCGTGTGTGAGGTGCCGCGTGTGTGAGGTGCCGTGTGTGAGGTGCCCGGCACGCCACTTTCAGTTTCAGTAATGAGAGGCTTTGGGATCCCAGTTTGTGGTTGGCTGAATTCCGAATGCAGGCGGTGTGTACAGGCAGCCAGGGACTGATGGAGCAGGCAGGCGGTGTGTACAGGCAGACAGGGACTGATGGAGCAGGCAGGCGGTGTGTACAGGCAGCCAGGGACTGATGGAGCAGGCAGGCGGTGTGTACAGGCAGCCAGGCAGGCGGTGTGTACAGGCAGCCAGGCAGGCGGTGTGTACAGGCAGCCAGGGACTGATGGAGCAGGCAGGCGGTGTGTACAGGCAGCCAGGGACTGATGGAGCAGGCAGGCGGTGTGTACAGGCAGCCAGGGACTGATGGAGCAGGCAGGCGGTGTGTACAGGCAGCCAGGGACTGATGGAGCAGGCAGGCGGTGTGTACAGGCAGCCAGGGACTGATGGAGCAGGACGAAGGATCTCTGTTTCTCTTCACTGATGACAGCTCATCTCTACTGATGTAGCGATGAGCGTGTGGCTCTGTGCTGTGTTAGTTGAGTAGAGGCCCGTGAGATCCCCAGTTAGGATCCTGATCCCTCTGCCTCCAACTCTGGGCTTTTCTCAGGATTACAGGATTACACTGCTCATCACTGGCTCCCACAGACAAAGACCTGAGACTGGGGGAAGTCTAGCAGGATATGGAAGACAGGAAGTGCTGGCAGGAGATTGCTCAGGGATACCAGCTTCCATTTCCATTTACGGAAGCAGAATACAAAGAGTTTAGTTTTGGGATGGGGCTGTTTTGTTGTTGGGATGTTTACATGTGTGTTGGTGATGATGTTGGGATGTGTAGGTGTGTGTGATGGTGATGATGTTCGGATGTGTAGGTGTGTGTGTCGGTGATGATGTTCGGATGTGTACATGTGTGTGTTGGTGATGATGTTCGGATGTGTAGGTGTGTGTGTCGGTGATGATGTTCGGATGTGTACATGTGTGTGTTGGTGATGATGTTCGGATGTGTAGGTGTGTGTGATGGTGATGATATTCGGATGTGTAGGTGTGTGTGTTGGTGATGATGTTCGGATGTGTAGGTGTGTGTGTTGGTGATGATGTTCGGATGTGTAGTTGTGTTTATTCTGCTTTTGACTCCCACAGGGAGGAGGAGAAACAGCATGGACTGTGATGAGGTAGCAGGGTCTGTTATACACACACACGCACACACACACTCTCACACACAAACACAAATGTGCCCTTACAAACCTTTGTATTATTTATCTACATTACATGATGAATCCTACACAACATTGTAGTGTAATGAATCGGTATTCATATCATTTTCTTATCGTCACCACGATGAAAAACGGTATTTGTGAATAAAGCTAGCTATTCCATCGTGGCATGTTGTGGTCATTTATCACAGTCTACGTTGGAGCTGTGCCCAAATGGACTCAAATCGTGCACGTTAATACCGTGTATCACTATGACCTAATGGATTTGAAAGGCGAGATGGAGCGAGATAGCGTGGAGCAATATCTAAATCCATCCAATCGAATTCTCCTCGGTTGATACACAGAGAAAAGGCAGGCGTGCCAAGCGGGCTATTTTTAGCATCATTCGCGCTCCCTGTGTATCGGGCCTGGTGAAGGAACGGAGGGCTATCGCTTCCATTCAATTAGCGTTGGGGGGTTTTCAGCCGTTGGAGTATAACGCAGGAGTCGGAGTTAAACTTGCTTATTTTTAATTAGCTGGTTTGGTGAGTTTTCGGAGGCTCCTGTCCACATCAACCTCCTCACCACCCCCACCTCTCCCCCACGCTGTTCTCATCCGAAATCAGATAACGAGGGTTTCATTTGAATCTTTTAAGTGGCCTAGTTTTTACACCGCGCTGAGAAAGAAGAAAGGGAGAGGGGGATGGATGGGGGGGGGGGCCTTGTGATCTTTAATCTAAACTCCAGACAGGAGAAATGCAGTAGTAGCATATAGATATACATATATAGATAGGTAGATGGATAGATGTATACAGCATAGATGCACTGTATATTCACATGAGTGACTGTGCCAGAACTAGGGCTGGGAGATAGGAGATGGTGTGTATCTAGAGCTGGAAGCCGTGAAGAGGCTGGGACCAGGCGGGCGATTACCTCCAGATTACCGGGTGGTTAACGCTGCTTCACTGACGCCCACCAGGGAGCCCTCACCTCGCTGAGGGGAGCACTGCTGGAGGTGTGAGAGAAATACAGACACACACACAACACACACACACACACACAACACACACACACACACAACACACACACAGGGGTTCAGAGGGGAGGCGAGAGACTGAGAAGTGGTAGCCTTATCGTTTGTTTTCTCTTTTCTTCCCTCGTTCAGGTCACGTATCAGGACTAATTCACGTTCGCATGGAAGGTGAAACTTGACTTGGCTTGTCTTTAGGTAAAGCAGGCAAACAAGAACGGACTCGCTTAACAGTTCGAACAGGAAACAATCAAGGATGTCTGAAGGTTGGAACCTAAAACGCGATTTTTCTCTACCAGCAGGAAATGGCACCTCTGTGATATTCTGTTTGGGGGGAGAAGACTGGGCGTCTCAGATGTAGATGAAGCAGAGGATTGTGGGAGACATTATTCTTGATTGCCTGAGAGAGAGGCTGGATGCGAGGCAGGAGGAGGTGCCTGAGAGAGAGGCTGGATGCGAGGCAGGAGGAGGTGCCTGAGAGAGAGGCTGGATGCGAGGCAGGAGGAGGTGCCTGAGAGAGAGGCTGGATGCGAGGCAGGAGGAGGTGCCTGAGAGAGAGGCTGGATGCGAGGCAGGAGGAAGACAACGAAGAGATGAGCAACTCCTGCTGTGCTCAGCCCTCTGGAGAACACACTGAGATACCCTTGTTCCTCCCATTTACTCTCTCTCTCTCTGTCTCTCTCTCTCTCTCTGTCTCTCTCTCTCCTCTATCTGTCTCCTCTGTCTCTCTCTCTGTCTCTCTCTTTGTCTCTCTCTCTCTGTTTCTCTCTCTCCCCTGTCTCTCTCTGTTTCTCTCTCTGTCTCTCTCTCTCTCTCCTCTGTCTCTTTCTCTGTCTCTCTCTGTATCTCTCTCTCCTCTGTATCTCTCTCTCTGTTTCTCTCTCTCTCTCTTTGTCTCTCTCTCTCTCTTTTTTATCTCCTCTCTCTCTCTTTCTCTTCCATCTCTTTCTCTCTCTCCTCTCTTGCTCTCTCTCTCTCCCTCTCTATTTCTCTCTCCCTCTCTCACACGCCCCTTTATCTGTCCCCTATTTCTCTCTCCTCTCTCTCTTGCTTGCTCTCGCTTCTTTTTCCATCCCTCCCTCTCTCTCTCTCTGTCTTTCTGTCTCCAAGGAATCAACATAAAAGATTTAAACATGTTTATAGAAGTGCTCTTCGCTCCATCCCCTGGGTTGCTTGTGTAGTGCTGGCGAGGCGCCTCAACATATGATTACCCAGAACACCTTGGGGCTGGCCTTTGCTCTACCGCAGGTTTGATAAACACACAAATTTGGAAACACACTTAGTATGGACAGCTCTGCCGAATAACAAGGCGTCTATGAGTGGGAGACACAAATGGATGGGCGGGTGTTTCTGAGGGGAATTAATTCACGCTAACGTCCGCTAAGCCTCAGCCGTTGTCAGCACTGACCCGAGGCCGAGCCTGAAAGATGGATGTGTGTTTACATTCCAAGCTGTGCATATAGAAGGCCACAGTGTCAATCAGAGGCTCTGAACTGAACCTCAATCTGGAGCAACATATTCAAATCATGAGCAATTACAGGGCAGGTGAGGAACCCATCTCCATAATGGTGGAGCGAGGGTTGGGAGGGGGAGTAAGGGCGGGGGAGGGAGGGGGAGAGGAGGGGGGGCTGTAGGAGATTTGCTCTGTAGGGAACACACTCTGATTGCAGTGCCTTGATTATTCTCAAGCCTACGTATCAAATGTGTCTTATATCGTTAAACAAAACAGTGGATGAAGAACCTATAGCCAGAAATTCAGAAACAGTCTCTCTCTCTCTCTCTCTCTCTCTCTCTCTCTCTCTCTCTCTCTCTCTCTCTCTCTCTCTCTCTCTCTCACTCACTCACTCACTCACTCACTCACTCACTCACTCACTCACTCACTCACTCACACACACACACACATAACCATACAGCTTGTTGCCAAGGTGCCAGGGGTGTTACTGTGCTCTATTGCCTCAGGCATCAGAGAGAGAAGGAAATAGAGAGAGGGAGTAGAGGGAGAGAGACACAGAAGGGATAGAGAGTGCGGCCCTCTCTCTCCTCTCCTCTGCATAGAGGGAGAGAGACACTGAAGAGGTAGATAATGGGGCCCTCTCTCCTCTGCAGTTCTCTCTCTCTCTTTGTTTTCAGGCGGAGGAGTGGTAAGAGGCTTGGGAAGCTTCTACTGAGAATAAACCGTCATGAATCATCTGAATGGGGAGATGCAGACACATCCCCCTCTCCCTCCTCTCATCCCTCTCTCATCCCCTCACCCCTCTACACACTCTCATCCCCCTCTCCCTCCTCTCATCCCTCTCTCATCCCCTTTCACCCTTCTACACACTCTCATCCCCCTCTCCCTCCTCTCATCCCTCTCTCATCCACTTCACCCCTCTACACACTCTCATCCCCCTCTACCTCCTCTCATCCCTCTCTCATCCCCTTTCGCCCCTCTACACACTCTCATCCAACTCTCCCTCCTCTCATCCCTCTATCATCCCCTTTTGCCCCTCTACACACTCTCATCCCCCTCTCCCTCCTCTCATCCCTCTCTCATCCCCTTTCGCCCTTCTACACACTCTCATCCCCCTCTCCCTCCTCTCATCCCTCTCCCATCCACTTCACCCCTCTACACACTCTCATCCCCCTCTCCTTACTCTCATCCCTCTCTCATCCACTTCACCCCTCTACACACTCTCATCCCCCTCTCCCTCCTCTCATCCCTCTCTCATCCACTTCACCCCTCTACACACTCTCACCCCCCTCTCCCTATTCTCATTCACCTCTCATTCCCATCTCTCCCTCCTTTCATTCCCCTTCTCCCTCCTACTCACCCCCCTCCTCTTTCTCATCACCCCTCCCCCCACCCTCTCTCACCCTCTCTCATCCTCCTCTCCTTCACATCTCCTGCCCGCCGCAGATAGACGTCTTCCCAAGGAGAAGCCTCTAATCCTCCTTCTTGTCTTGGGAGGAACTCCTTCTTGTCTTGGGAGGAAAGAGAATCGGATCGCTCAGTCAAGCCTCTGCACCGTTTCATCGAGCCAGAGACGGAAGTCTTAGCCAGCGACGTCCAAAACATCTCAATCCATTTTGCAAACCCCTCCCTCCATCCCAAACGCATCTGACTCTGAAGACTTCATTGCATGACATCCCGGTCAACATGAATGAGGAAGTATTAAAACGGGTTGTACTGATAAACGGGATTCCTTTTTTGGAAAATTAATTTTGGGGACATCAAAAGGGGGGGGGGATTCTGGTGATGCCTGTGTAAGGATTGCTGCTTAAAAAACTAAAATATATCAGAATATGAACATGTGGAAGTTATATATGAGAGAGGGACATACAGAAACACTGAACTTAAACTTGCAGAAAGTTCTGTGCTGACACATGACAGGCAACATGTCAGCGAGAACACAAACTCCTGCCGAGGACAGAGAAGAAGAGTGAGCTGGGTACAGTGCAGTCAAACATCTCACTGTAACCATGGAAACATCTCACTGTAACCATGGAAACATCTCACACACACTGGACCATGGAAACATCTCACTGTAACCATGGAAACATCTCACTCACACTGGACCATGGAAACATCTAACTCACACTGGACCATGGAAACATCTAACTCACACTGGGCCATGGAAACATCTCACTGTAAGCATGGAAACATCTCACACACACTGGGCCATGGAAACATCTCACTCACACTGGACCATGGAAACATCTCACACACACTGGGCCATGGAAACATCTCACTGTAACCATGGAAACATCTCACTGTAACCATGAAAACATCTCACTCACACTGGACCATGGAAACATCTCACTGTAACCATGGAAACATCTCACACACACTGGGCCATGGAAACATCTCACTGTAACCATGGAAACATCTCACACACACTGGGCCATGGAAACATCTCACTCACACTGGACCATGAAAATGAGAGAGACATCCAGGAAACAGAGGAGACAGAAAGAGGGCAGAAAGGGAGAAGAGGGAAATAGAAAGACAGAAATAGAGAGATGAGTGTGGAAAGAGAGAGAAGAGAGGGAGAGAAAGAGAGGGAGAGAAAGAGAGGGAGAGAGAGAGAGAGAGAGAGAGAGAGAGAGAGAGAGAGAGAGAGAGAGAGAGAGAGAGAGAGAGGGAGGGAGGGAGGGAGGGAGGGAGGGAGGGAGGGAGGGAGGGAGGGAGGGAGGGAGGGAGGGAGGGAGGGAGGGAGGGAGGGAGGGAGAGAGAGAGAGAGAGAGAGAGAGAGAGAGAGAGAGAGAGAGAGAGAGAGAGAGAGAGAGAGAGAGAGAGAGAGAGAGAGAGAGAGAGAGAGAGAGAGAGAGAGAGAGAGAGAGAGAGAGAGAGAGAGGGAGAAAGGGAGAAAGGGAGAAAGGGAGAAAGGGAGAGAGAGAAAGGGAGAGAAAGAGAGATACGATCCATGAAAGGATATCAACCACTCACTACAGAAGGTCACCGTCCGAAACAAAATCAATTAGAATTTGTTTAGAGATGAGCCAAAGGAGACTGGAGATTGGATTTGCTTTCTAATAATAAAAACAAATTAGGGGAGTAAACACTTCCTGGTTGAGCTGCGAAACAGATTGTTCTTTACATGATATCTCAATGTGCATTACTTACAGAAGAGCAAACCATGGCAAGGGTTGTGTAGTCGTCAGAGATGGGAAGTAAAGAAGTGAAAATACTTCGTTACTCTACTTAAGTCGATTTTTCTGGTATCAGTACTTCACTATTTATTTTTCTTCAACTTTATACTTTCACTCCTTACATTTTAGACACAAATATCTGTATTTTCTACTTCTTACCTTTTCAAACCAGGCTCGTTACTTTAGTTTTAATCTGTATTTGGTGGCATGATCAGGATAGAGTGAGAGGCATAGGGTATGAGGGGGGAGAGAGGGAGGGAGTACTGTAAGAGACTGACAATAAAAAGAGCGAGAGAGAGAAAGTGAGATGAGGAGATAGAGACATTTGCTAAGGCTCCCTGTTGCCTGTCAGTTGCCATGGACACCAAGAAAGCTGACGTGTGTGTGTGTGGCTATGCAGAAAGTCTCACCATCAATGTGTCAACACCCCCACCGAACACACACACACATCCCCACTCCTTCACTTTCCCTGCTGTTCTGAACCAACCAGACAGTCAAACAAGCATGCGAGCTATAGTCTATTCCGGAGAAAAATAACAATATTCAAATGAAGCACTTTGAGCATAATAGCGATGGGTTCAATGTTTATTCGTCTCTGCTTGAATTAAGTACTCAAGTTGCTGGATTGGTTTTAGGGGTAGGCTATACCTCTTCGCCTCTGACTTCAGGTGTGAAGGCGCAGCTGTAGAAAGACGAGAGCCCGGTTACGGTTGCCTAGGAGCCGCTGGTGTGTTTGACAGAAGCAGAACACCTCCGGGATAATTGTTCTCAGTAGAACATGCTGAAACAGAAACGGGTCCCAATCACCTATCTTCTATTATCCTCATTCCTTCTGTATTTATGCCACTCTCTACCTCAGTTTCTTTAGCTATAAACCTCCCCTTCCTTCTCCGTCGGTCGTGCGCATAGGGTTAACAGGATTTTTAAAAGGTTAACATAGAGGCATAGGTA
This sequence comes from Osmerus eperlanus, assembly GCF_963692335.1. NCBI lineage: Eukaryota > Metazoa > Chordata > Actinopteri > Osmeriformes > Osmeridae > Osmerus > Osmerus eperlanus. The sequence continues at coordinate 1,452,552 of NC_085027.1, forward strand.
GAAGGCTGCTTGGGGCCCCCTACCAGCGGTCGTAGTAGGTGGGCCTCCAACCAACCTCAAAAAGAAAAAGAAAACAAGAAAAAGCCCCTTATCATCATGGATGCTTCAAAATCATGGTAAATGTTATCAATATTGCTAAGAAAAACGTTGAAGTAGTAGTTAAAATGTCCAGTTCATGGTTATCTGTCCCTACACCCCCTACTTTCACAATGAAATGGACTAGTCTGTAACGGAGCGCGGCGGGAAAGACACACACAGTGACTGGAGGACTGTGTATACACAGTCAACAGAGTATACAAACAGAGACGAAGCAAGACGAGACTAAACGCTAAAATGAAACCCAAGCGAAGAAGTTACCCAAGCGGCTCAAATAAAATAAAAGACACCGATAAGTAGGCTATTTGGCAACGCTGCCAAAGATGACAAACTTTTTTACGGCTACTGTTGGGGGAAACCGCCTAGTTCTGCTAGTAATAGCCCTAGCCCTAGCTGTTCTAATCCTGCTGCCACCGATCAAAGCACTGTAGGCTTGCTGACTGATGACCCGGCTCTCTGACCAACACGATCCGATCGTTCGCAAAGGTCCCATACAAGTTAGTGTAGAATTCCCCCAAAATCAAGGGGGGAATAATTGCAGCATCAGGTAGGAAGGAAAAAAGTCCATTTCAAGCTTGCTGCGCACAATGCAGTACTAGGATATAGAAACTCCTCTTGCTTAACCCACTATACAACAGTTCAGGGACACAAGTTTGATATCAGCTTTGGCAGGGACATCACTAGTTAATTCTAGCGCGCACATTTTTTCGCATTAATTTGAGCGCTTCACGTAATATCGTTTTTATGTTTTAGTCAAAATAAGATGATTGGTAGGCCTATCATTTAGAAACCATCTTTAGTTTTGTCATGTTTTCTTAGCCTACCTCAATTCTGACTTGTGTGCAGAGTCAGACACCTGGACTGTGTAGGCCTACGTGCTGCAGTGGCTATTTGGAAAGCTCAGAAGAGCGCGCTGACATGGAATTCTGCATGCATCGGTTTGGGTTTTCGGTTAAACACTTTTACAAGCGTTGATTGGGATACTGCGTTTTATTTTTTCCGGGATTATCAATCAAAATTAATGCACTGACTAATAAAGTAAATTGTTAACACTCAAACTTTAGATTTTACTGGGGCACAGCAGATTTATACTGGGGCACATGCCCCAGTACAAAGGGTCTAACGGTGAAGGAAAGACTGCTGAATAGTTTCTCCTGTCTACATCTGGATAACTGAGGGTTTAGTTGATCTGGTTCAGTGGTGAACCGCTCAATATTTGTACTTGGTATGTGGCCTGTTTTCACAAGTAATGAGATTAAGGTGGGGTTTTTTCTTGTAAAAAAGGAATGAATGAATACAAATTTACTTTGAAATGAGAAGAAGGCTTAGGCTACCTTAGTCATTAATGCATGATGCATGACACAAGGATAAACCAGGGTTAGCCTACTGTGTACACACACGCCGTACAAACACACACACACACGCAAACACACACATAAACTACAAAAGCACACAACACCATGCCTGTACACCCAGAAATGAGTTGACCAAACCGACCATATCATTACCGAGTACAAATGACTAAATCTAATGTTAACTATCAGACTACAATGTGTGTGATTGAGAGAAAGAGAGAGACTTAGTGCTTTTGTTCATTTGATCAAATGATCAATAAAAACCGTTAATTAGTCCGCATTAACAGCCATCGGGGCGTCAATCTTGACGTGAGTTTGGATGTCAGCCCGGTTTCTCTCGGTGCTGTGGCGTGGAGAGAGCGCAGGGAGAACACGCAGACGCCGGTTATAAGTGTAAGGCTCTGAACCGGGGAGCGTCAGGGATCCCGGTGCGCACGCTTCGGTTAGATGCCAGAGGCGTTGAGCAACGACAGTCCCGTTCGTTCAATCTATGAAACGGCGCATGTGCCTTTCAGCACCGACACACAGCGGACAGCGCTCAGAGGTGCAGAAGCACTGCACGGCCGTGGATTCAACCGGTGTCACGAATTGACTTTTGATCGGTTGTGTTACTCTCAAAGGAAAATAACAGCTGATTGGATATCCGTTTGGAGCAAAACACCTTATCTGTTTCACTGGAATGAACAGAAATATTACGATTGTTTCTGCGGGAGACAGTTAGATACCGACACCGCGGTGATTCTATCATCTTCCGCTAATGCCTGTGGTTTTGGCCGGCGGACAATCTAAATCTCAGGTGGTTGGAGGGCTGTTGAGCTCCGGGGGATTGTCGGTTCTGACGGAGCGGAGTTGTGTTCTCCTGCGGGGAATAGTGATTCTTGGGCGGGTGGAGTGGTGAGGAGGTGCCGTTGAGCCCCTTCATTCAGGAGGATGCTGGTGGGAAATGCCTGGCGACAGAGACGACGAGATTTGTCAAAAGGCGCTAGAACTTCTCTCAGATCTCTGCTCTAAAGGGGAAGTGCAGAATGATAACTGCTTGGATTTCATTTACTACTTCCGAGACCTCGCCAGACCACGGTACACGGACTCAGGTAAGGTGTAAAAGTAGGCGATTTCGAGTCAGAAAATACGATGTCATGCGGTGTTGGCAGTGCATGTGCAGCGCGCTACCGCTCGAAACCAGAGCAAATGCATGAACGTAAAATCAATCAGCACATTGGCTTGCAGCGATCTAACTTGTTGCACTTCACCTGCATTCAACGATAATGCGTGTAGAAGACCTCTTGATGTAACATTTGCATTCAACATAAATTGCCTGATAAAGAATGTCCGAATAATAATATAGCCTGCCAAGATAATATGTTGCCTGCATGGTGTTGAGGATCATAATTAGCCACATAAGCAATTTGATACAATCTTCCCAGTGGCCAGAGCAATAAATAATGCATTGAGTCTGAACGAGTTAGAAAAGTATTACGATATTAGATTGTCTTCTTCTACAACCGGTAAACCGTGGTGCATTGGTCAAAATTGTAATTATTCTCGCCTATACTGCTGGGATTTGAGAATCGTATAGAGCAGCACGGGGTCTTAAATCTCGACAATGAAGATTATGCTTTCATACATGATCCCACTTTCACTCAAAACTGCCTTTAAAGTTAGTACCGCAATGTTCTGTATTATCAACATTATTATTATGTTTACATAACTCCGAAGACGCTAGCGTTCCTGACCAATTTCCCCACGAGTGTGCTCACTTGCGTGTAATATCAGCGCGAGAGGGTAGGAAGAGCGCATCATTCGATTAGCCTATGCAGACAGGACGCTGACGGTACATCATCTACGAACCACGCGTTGTGTGTGCTCGCGCTTTTGTGTACGCGCTTGGGCGCGTACGCGATAAAGCAGTGTGATTTTTTTTCAACGTCCAACCTATCAAGGCACTGCTGCAATCCATAAAAGCCATATAAGCTTATCCATTGGTGGTTTGTCATCAGACTTGGATCATGAAAATGTACATCATCATGTCACCCATACGTTGAAGCTCTCTCTCTCTCACGTACCTACCTACCTACCTACCTACCTACCTACCTACCTGTTGGTTAAATTAAATATCAACTGACACTATAAGGGACATCTCGTACATAATGCTGTTATCATTAAAACCTCAAACGTGGTTACAAGCCAGAATTTCCAAATGATGGCTGATGACCTGTGGTGACCTCAACATCATCTCCCTATCAGCTGGCATCACTCTGTCCATCCAGGACCAGCTGGCATCACTCTGTCCATCCAGGACCAGCTGGCATCACTCTGTCCATCCAGGACCAGCTGGCATCACTCTGTCCATCCAGGACCAGGGATTTATTATATACATTTTTTATTGATTGTTTTTAACCAAGGAGGTTATCAATCAACTCAGGGATCTCTGAATGTTTCACTCTCTGGGTGGATATGTTTCGGGAAATGTTTATGCTTTATTGGACAGTTTGTAAGTGAAGTGTGACAGGAAATGGAGAGAGGGAGAGGGGGGGGAGACATGCAGGGAAGGTGGCCAGGCCTGATAGGAACCTGGCCACTGTGGGAAGGCCTGCATGGCGCTTGCACTTCTCCGGTGATCTCCCATGGTGCCCCCCCCCCCTTCCCTCTTTGCTTCTTTTTTGGGAGAGAGAGGGAGGGAGGTGATGGGGGAGAGGGAGAGGGGGGAGGGAGAGAGAGGGAGGGAGGTGATGGGGGAGAGGGAGAGGGGGGAGGGAGAGAGAGGGAGGGAGGTGATGGGGGAGAGGGGGGAGGGAGGTGATGGGGGAGAGGGAGAGGGGGGAGGGAGAGAGAGGGAGGGAGGTGATGGGGGAGAGGGAGGTGATGGGGGAGAGGGAGAGGGGGGAGGGAGAGAGAGAGGGAGGTCATGTGACAGTCACCTCAATAACACGAGCTAACTGGATGAGCGGAGAAACACACTTAAAGATGAGCCCGGTCCTGGAGACAGGGAGCTCTGTATGAAGGGAGGAGAGGCAGAGGAGAGGCAGGGGAAAGGCAGGGGAGAGGCAGGGGAGAGGCAGGGGAGAGGCAGGTTATACCGCAAAAGCAGGAATTAATTGTGATCTTTGATGATGGCTTTGGATGGCTTTGTGGGCAGAGCTTGTTTCTAGGTACGAGGATGCCCTTTGACTGCACAGATAGTGTATCCAATGTTTAACGCGCTGAAGCCTGACGCCTCAGGGGAAATTAAGCAACTCTGTATGAATTCTGACCCTGACCAATCAGTGGCTGGCTGAAGGAGAATTGTGTCTTTGCACTCAGGCTGTTACTGTCCTCTCAAAGGAAGGATCTCGGGAGTGACTTAGATCTCATTAAATTAAGTTAAATAATATGTCCTCAGAGACTTAGTGACGTCGTTACGTCAGTCTGGTCTCGTTAGGCCCTCTGATGAGGTGGCAAACCAGTCAAACACTCTTCTAACCAAGGAGGCTAGTGGTGGCTGCGTTCCTTTAGACTGGCAAAGTCTTCAAACATGCTGTGAACGGTCCGTTTGCCTTCCTAATGGTAGCTTCACCTACAGTGTTGTCAGGGGAGGCAGTTCTTAAAGGCTGGTTCTGGTGGGTCTACAGTGTTGTCAGGGGAGGCAGTTCTTAAAGGCTGGTTCTGGTGGGTCTACAGTGTTGTCAGGTGAGGCAGTTCCCGAGGCTGGGTCTGGTGGGTCTATAGGACACGGAGATAAACTGTATTGCTGCATCAGCAGTCAACTCACCTGATGTTTTTGATCCATAATCCATCTCTCTCTCTCTCTCTCTCTCTCTCTCTCTCTCTCTCTCTCTCTCTCTCTCTCTCTCTCTCTCTCTCTCTCTCTCCTCTCTCTCTCTCTCTCTCTCTCTCTCTCTCTCTCCCTCTCTCCCTCTCTCTCTCTCTCTCTCTCTCTCTCTCTCTCTCTCTCTCTCTCTCTCTCTCTCTCTCTCTCTCTCTCTCTCTCTCTCTCCCTATCTCGCTCAATCCATTGAAGGTGCTCGGGGCTCTTTGAGTCTTTCCGTGAGTCTATAGATTTCTGTCCCAGAGTGGCAGCGTGGCAGCTTGCCAAGAACACCACAGTCCTCAGGATCAATGCCCTCTGACCTCAAAGATACCCCCCCCACCTCCCCCACCCCTCTGATGTTCTACAAAAACACTTCGATAGAAAACACTCCCGGCGCTCAGAGATCTAAACCCACAGTGGTATCAACGCCGTTCACCTCGGGTCAAGGACGAGTTGGTCCAATCACGGCACTCATCTGTTCCATGATCCCTCCCAACGCGACGTGACTCAATCAGCTGTGCCTACAAGGACTTCAACACCTAATACAAGAGGAGGCCCTCACTGCCTGAACACAGTAAACACACAACTTACTCAACTTATTAAACAGCCTCGCTTTCTCTATAGATCTTCTCAATGGTTATCCCTCAGTAAAATGCAAATACCAGATCGAACATGCCACAGTACGTCTGCTGAAAACTTACAACAGTTATTGTGGGCGTTTGTACTGTAATGATTTTCATTACAGTACAAACGCAGCACCGTATTGAACACTCCCCTGTAGAGAAGCAGACAGTGCTGTGCTGAACGCTCTCCTGTAGAGAAGCAGACAGGGTTGTGCTGAACGCTCTCCTGTAGAGAAGCAGACAGGGTTGTGCTGAACGCTCCCCTGTAGAGAAGCAGACAGGGCTGTGCTGAACACTCCCCTGTAGAGAAGCAGACAGGGTTGTGCTGAACACTCCCCTGTAGAGAAGCAGACAGGGCTGTGCTGAACACTCCCCTGTAGAGAAGCAGACAGGGCTGTGCTGAACGCTCCCCTGTAGAGAAGCAGACAGGGTTGTGCTGAACACTCCCCTGTAGAAGCAGACAGGGCTGTGCTGAACGCTCTCCTGTAGAGAAGCAGACGGGGCTGTGCTGAACACTCCCCTGTAGAAGCAGACAGGGCTGTGCTGAACGCTCCCCTGTAGAGAAGCAGACAGGGCTGTTCTGAACACTCCCCTGTAGAGAAGCAGACAGAGATTTCATTAAGATGAGGCTCATTTAAAACGCCTATCACCCGTTATCAGATCTTGGTTGGGAACAGATACGTTTGTGAGCAGTGATATCCATCCGGTTAGTCATTTAGCTTCCTTCTTGATATACAGTAACTGCTGCTTTGTCAAGCCTCTCCTTCTGGTTTAACCTGACAAAACCGTGACATAATTTCCTGCGTCGGTGCAAACCCAGGAGTTTCCCGTGGACATCAACGTAGGAGAGAGACTGCGTGTGGAAGAGTCTGGAAAAACAGTGCGTGTCAGATGTACCCTGGTTAATCCCAGCACTCTCTCAGTCAGCGCTCCCAAAGAGAGAGCCAAGTTGTCTTGTACGTGAGGAAATCACGGACAATCATGGCCATCCACTGCCTGCTGTCCAATCAGGGTAGATTGTGGAAAATATGAAAGCTCAAAGACCCCTGGACTGATGGTTGGAAAGTATAGTTTGGAGTTATACAGACTCAGTCGCTGGCCAGACATCCAACTCACTCTTCTGGAATGGCTAACAAGCTCCATCTAGGAGTGTGAGGGGTTAGAGCCAGGAGACCATGAAAACGACACAAATCCATCTCTTGGAAGAGTTTGTTTGGGATGCCCTTTCGAAGTATTCCCAAAGAGAATTCTCATCATGACTTCCTGTGTCTGCCTGTTATGGAGGCGAGAGCCGAGATGAATCGGATCGCTCTTCGTGACTCGGCTGATTCACACACCCCCCACCAGACCCCCCCCCCCCCCCCCCAGACCCCCGGCGGTGACTTGGAGACCCTGTGCAAGTCTGGATGAGAACACTGTATAATTAATGAGAGAGCATTTCAATCTCAATCTTTAACATTTCAGAAGGTTTAAGGGTTGGCGTGACACTCCTAGAACGCGATTCACATGGACACCCCTCGACACACACACACACACACACACTACACACCCCCTACACACACACACCCTACACACACACACACTCTACACACCCCCTACACACACACACCCCTTACACACACACACACCCTACACACCCCCTACACACACACACCATACACACACACTCTACACACCCACTACACACACACACCCTACACACACACACCCCACACACATACACAGCCCATTAGTTTTGAAATTTGGAACAGTTAACAGGATATGATCCTGAAAACGAAGCTTTGTGTGTGTGTGTGTGTGTGCGTGTGTGTGTAGGAGTGTGTGTGTGTAGGGGTGAGTGTGTGTATGTAGGGGTGTGTGTGTGTGTGGGGGGTGTCGTTGTGAAGCGTGTTCTGAGAGTGTCACACCAACCCTTAAACAGTCCACCACAGTTCCGGCTAACAAACAGAGCACAAATAAGATGGTAAAACACTCAGGACGTGTTTGTAGTCCCGGTGGTGGAGCCTGCAGGGGGAGAGGGAAGACCAGCCAACCTTGTTACATAAAGTGCAGTGGTGCAAAAGGGTTTGGCAAAATCAATCTTAATGCTCCGTGATAAAGGGTGTCAATTGATCTCAGACGCTGAGCTTGAAGCGTTCATAGATGAAACATCACCAGCAGATACCAGCTTTTGTCTGGCTCCACAAGAAAAACAGGCCTCATTACGGAAACAATCCCAACTTTAGCTTCTGTTGTTGTTATGTTATGTTGTTGAATATGTTTTTCAAAAGAGAACAGGTCATCAATTACAATATGTACATAAGATACCAGTTATTTTGCCCTGACAAGTAGTAGGTGACAGGTTCAGAGATTAATTGTTTTGCTTTGGAAAACAGTCTAGTTTCTTCAGCATTGAGGACAATCTTCAAATGACATGTGTGATGTACAGATTTAAAAGAGTAATGTTATTCCACAAAGCACACTTGTAATTTACAAAATAAAGACAAAAAACAGGGTTATATCCGTTGTGGTCGGAAGTGCCTTCGAAATGTTATAGATAAAAACCGCTGTGGGAACACTAACCCTAACCCTAACTCCTTCGCTGTCAATATCCTGAAGAGAACACTGAACATGTGGTCGTGTGAGATAACCGTTGATGTTACAATGTGGAATAACTGGGATGATTACCGGACAAGATACATCTCATGCTTCCTCCTTCCTTTCCCCCTATCCTCCAGAGAGGCATCTGCATGGTGAGTGAAACTACAACCTAAAACTACAACCTAACCACACAGTCCCTTCCTGTCCCCCCCCCCCCTGTGGTCTGTAGATGTGTCGGTGAGCCTGCTGTCTCTGGTGGTGACGGCGTGCGGTCTGGCCTTGTTCGGTGTCTCTCTCTTCGTGTCCTGGAAGCTGTGCTGGATCCCATGGAGGGAGCGAGGCCTGTCCCCGGGGACCAAGGATGTGCACAGTCACCTGGGCCCCGCCCTGGGCCCCCTGGCCCCCCTCCAGCCCCTGATCCCCTCTCGGGAGCCCGTCTACACGGCGGTGGACCCGCCCCCCCACGTCCGCCGTGAGTCGACCCGCTGCTCCGTGGTCCGGGAGCCCACGCCCACGCCGGTGGCGTCGGCCGCGTCGGTGGAGGTCCCGCCCTCTCCCGTGTCCCCGCCCCCCGTTGCCATGGCGACCCCCGAGGTGGCGATGAAGATCAGCTACACCTCCCCGGACATCCCGCTGGACGCGCAGGGCAAAGGTCGCGAGAACGGTGTGCACACCAACCCCCGCATGCAGAGGCAGACCACCGAGCCGTCCGCCACTGTACGCTCCATGTCCGAGATCGGGTCTGTATCCACTTCCTGTGTCAACTTCCTGTTGTTGCGTGCTTATTCCTCAGAAGTTCGACTTGGCTGTGTTATTGTGTGACTTTATTCATTTACTTTGTGTCACCTTGGTCACCTCACCGACCAGATATCCTCTGATCAATAACGGCCATAATCCCAAATCCTGTGATTCAGCCAGCCTTGAAATCATCTCGTTCTCATGATGTGGATGTGAGCCGTGCATGAAGGGGGAGGGGTAACCCCTCGTGGTGTTAGAGCTCTGTGCAGCGCTGCTCTGAGAGCCTGGTTCTCCAGCAGAGATCCTCTCTGCGAGCCCCGGGCCAGGAGAGAGGCTGAGATCCTCTCTGCGAGCCCCGGGCCAGGAGAGGGGCTGAGCCCAGCATGGCTGTTCCCCCAACACCTTCAGTCCTCTGAGCCTCTGTCTTAGTTTTCTTTGTTTTAGCGGAAGTTTATCAGTCAAAAGCAAAATCGATTCAGCGCTCTTGGTCTGCTGTGGGCACCCACTCCCCCCCCCCCTCTCACCAAGCTGTCGTTTGGCAAAGTTATTCTCTGCTGCGGTGATTCAGCGTTGTGTTTGTGTGTGTGTGTGTGTGTGTGTAATGTCTGTTTGTGTCTGTGTCTCCCAGTCAAGGCTCCATGAGGAGACAGATGAACCTGTCGAACCCAGACTTCAACGTGGCCCAGTTCCAGCGGCAGGACTCCCTGACGGGGATGGGTCTGGGCCTGGGCAGGCTCAAACCAGAACTGTACAAGCAGCGCTCCCTGGAGGGGGAGGAGGGCGGCCGGAGGGGCGGGGGATGCGGGCGCCTCCACTTCATCCTCAAGTTCGACTGCGACCTGGAGCAGCTGATCGTCAAGATCCACAAGGCGCAGGACCTCCCTGCCAAGGACTTTTCCGGAACGTCCGACCCGTACGTGAAGATCTACCTGCTGCCGGACAGGCAGACCAAACACCAGACCAAGGTACACCGCAAGACGCTGAACCCGGTGTTCGACGAGGTGTTCCTGTTCCCCGTGGCGTACAGCGAGCTGCCCACACGCAAGCTGCACTTCAGCGTCTACGACTTTGACCGTTTCTCCCGCCACGACATCATCGGCCAAGTGGTGGTGGACAACTTCCTGGATCTGGTGGACTTCCCCCGTGAGACCAAGCTGTGCCGTGACATCCAATACGTCACCTCGGTGAGTCACACCCTCCCTCCCCCTCTTTCCCTCCTTCCCGCCCGCCCGCCCTCCCTCCCTCCCTCCCTCCGTCACCACCACCTCATGGTGCTACCACACCGCTCCTCCTATCAGCCATCTGCTTGACTGGCGGTGCGTTAAGAAACGTAGTCTGTCCCCACAAACAGGCATAAATTAAAATGTATAACGAGAGCAGATGCAAGGCACGCCAGTGGGGAAATGCGAACCGTGAATAAGAAATGACAGAGGTGTTACATAGGGCCTTTGTGTGTTCTCGAGATAGCTCGCATCGAGCTTCCAGCAAATCCTTTTCACGTACGACGGAGCAGAGTGTTTCAGTTCTGTTGGAAAACCGGAGGGAAAAAGCAGAGCCAATTAAGAGTCTTTACAGGGATGGGAAATGGAAGGACTGTTCACTGAGCTGTCAGCCCTGGATGAATGGGGAGGGGGAAGAGTGATGCTGGGGCCTCGTGAGGAGAGAGCTCTGTGATGACTCTGTTCCTTCTTCCTGTAGTCCTCTGTAACCCTCAGGGACCCGGAGGTTTCCAGTCAGATGGTAAAGGATGGGATCAATGTTGCGGCAGCACAACTAATGAGGCGCTCGGCTGGGCTGCTAAGAACGTTCTGGAAGAAGTCTTAGAGCAGGGCCATCACTATATCTGAGGTTCGAAGTCCCTGGTTTGAAAACCTCTGCTGTTTTTTTTTTATGTATTGCCCTAATTTAAGTGTTGAAATGTCCCAGAGTCTTGTTTTAGGCCTGTGGTTAGATCTCTCTAGACATGCTCACAGGTCCTGTTAGTTGATTGCTAAACACGTCAGGCGTCATCACGACCCGCCTGTCTGTCCGGACGCGAGCCCAGACCGAGAGAGTGGAGGCCGAGCCTGACACGAACCCGACCCACGTCCTGGTTCTACATCCTAGTTCTACGGTCTCCTAGCGCGAGGTCTCACATCCTGTATGACGTAGACCTGTGTGACGTACACCTGTGTGACGTACACCTGTGTGACGTACACCTGCGTGCAGCCCTCTAATGACCAACCAGGCAGCAGCCCTCTAATGACCAACCAGGAAGTAGCCCTCTAATGACCAACCAGGAAGCAGCCCTCTAATGACCAACCAGGAAGCAGCCCTCTAATGACCAACCAGGAAGCAGCCCTCTAATGACCAACCAGGAAGCAGCCCTCTAATGACCAACCAGGAAGCAGCCCTCTAATGAGGCGTTGACACAGCGGCTCCAAATCCCTCCTCTGTATGTGTGTGTTCTCTTGTGTGACAAGAGAGGTGAAGGACAGGGTGGTATCTGGGGTGATATCTGGGGTACGGCCCTGTCAACCCCCTCCAGGGTCAAACCTCTCTGTGTTGAAACACAGCCGTCATGGGCACGCTAATGATGGTCAGGAATGAAACCTCATCATGGTGCGACATGAGGAACCCACGCCTCAGCGTGGATAGAAACTAGACTATAATCACTGTAGGCCCTCCCGCTCTCTCTCATTATTCTACCACATTTCTATCCCCTCACTCAATTGCCTTTTATCTCTCTTTCCCCTCTCTCAACCCCCACCTCTCTCTCTCTCTCTCTCTCTCTCTCTCTCTCTCTCTCTCTCTCTCTCTCTCTCTCTCTCTCTCTCTCTCTCTCTCTCTCTCTCTCTCGTTCACAGTGTCATAACACCATCTTTCCTGAACACTGCTCTGGTCAGTCCCTCTGGTCGATAGTTCCCACACCGTGTTCCTTCTCAGACACAAAAGATGCAGATATTTATGAGGTAGTCTCCAGCGATCGTTTCTATTGGCCAACGCCCCATCTCCATAGGGAGTCACCAAGGCTGTGATGTGGCATTGATCCGGCAGGATTTTTCCAGTGGATATGGAGCTGGCATTTATCAGACTCTCCATTCGCCATTGATTACAGAAGACAATTCATTTCAGCGCTGGGAGGTCAGTAATGCTAGATCAATGAGGCGAGGAAACAGACCAATTCCCCCCCCCCCCTCACACACACACACACATGCAGCACCTTTACGTGTACAGCATCCCAGGACACAGTGCAGGAGGTCTGAAAGGCCGTGGGTCTTGTCCGATGGAAGGAGAGGGCGAAATATCTATATCTCAGGGCTGACTGGAGGGAGAACACGTGCCACAGAGGCGGCCGCAGAGGCGGCCGCAGAAGCGATCATTTTCCACCATTTTCAGCAAATATTCGGAAACAACAAGGCCAAAGTACTTTACTGTGAATGTAAAGTGTGTTCCTTTTGTGAGGCGAAACACATCTGTGTGTGAAGTTTAATGCATGCATACTGACAGCAGGCGTGAGCCCGGTCTGAATGTTTGATTGCCAGCGTTCGTCTTCCTCAGCTGAAGGTTTCGGCTCGCTGCTCCTAAAATAGAAGAGCGATCTTAAAACACAGCTCCAGACACCCCTGGTAAAGCTGTGATATCTAAACGTATGCCTTGGTCTATTTTGGGTTTGTCGAACTAGGAATTCTCGCAAGCAGACTGCAGATAAAGTATGTGTTGACGTCACCATGATGTTCGCCGTGTCATAAAGGAGCAGAAGTTCTAAAGAAAAAAATGTTGTCCTTATTTTATTGATAGGATAGTTGGAGAGAGAGTTAGAAGACATGTAGGAAACGCCCTGAGCTGGATTTGAACCCGGGCCCCTGCATTAACCTTGATGCTCTGCTCTTTCCCAGTGAGCTACTGGAACATGTTGGAGGTTTTTGGGGGGTGAATGTGAACGTTCAGTAAGTGGCCTCCATCACTTTCAGCTATGTGTCTCAGGCCTCTGTACTGCAGCCAATCACTGCCAGGGATCCTAGCGCAGGCCAATCACACGCCAGGGATCCTAGCGCAGGCCAATCACACGCCAGGGATCCTAGCGCAGGTCGTGTACAGAAACGATGCTTGGTCAGTCTTATTGACCCTCTCCAGTCTCCATTCCTCAGATATAATCAAACTTTATTAGTATAGCCTCTTTTTTTTACAATGTCACAGAGGGCTTCACATACGCCCACAGAACTGCACCTAAACCTTCAAGGAAGATGAGGAAAAACTCCCAGGAACACTCAGAGAGAAGGTTTATTAGAAACCTTGTGAGGCGCCATTCAGTCTAGATCCCCTCCTCCAGAGAGGCAGAGAGGCAGAGAGGCAGAGAGGAGCAGACCAGAGGCAGAGAGGCAGAGAGGAGCAGACCAGGGGCAGAGAGGCAGAGAGGAGCAGACCAGAGGCAGAGAGGCAGAGAGGGGCAGACCAGAGGCAGAGAGGCAGAGAGGAGCAGACCAGAGGCAGAGAGGCAGAGAGGAGCAGACCAGAGGCAGAGAGGCAGAGAGGAGCAGACCAGAGGCAGAGAGGAGCAGACCAGAGGCAGAGAGGGGCAGACCAGAGGCAGAGAGGCAGAGAGGAGCAAACCAGAGGCTGGACACAGTCATGCATCAATAGTAGAGATGAAAAACAAAACAGTGCAAATGGATGTGCCCCAGTGCGGAAATCTCCCCACACGCTCACAGTTGACATATTGATGTCCTCCATGCCTCCCATACTGAGAACGTCTACCAATTTATGGGGGACTCAGTCAAAAGGATCGAAGTGGGCCATTGTTGATGTGGGCCCATTTATTTTGACCCCGGACAAACATAGGTGATTTAGGCTGATGATAAATGGGGCTGCAGAAAGAGATGAACTCCTGATTGAACCTTTGTGCCACTTCCATCATATAATGTGAATAGCTTTCCAATACTGGCATTCATCTACTTTAAACACATTCACACACACACAAACACACCCACACAATCCCCCCCCCCACACACACACACACACACGCACAGACACGTATATTTCTCGACTCCAAAGCCAAGCTGCGCTGCTTTGTCCCAGAGAGGCTTGTTTGCTTACCCAAAGCAAAATTGTCCGTTTGTCATAATCAGCGCAGGGCCAGGGGCCTGCAGGGACGGAAGAGTCTAGTTGTGGGAGATCAAGGAAACCCGTGAAAGTGGTGGAACCGGTGGAACCCGCATGAGCTATTTTAAGTAGCTTCTCTTCTGCGCTGAGGAGATAGAGGAGGAACGAGGCAGAGGAGGAACGATGCAGAGCAGAAAATAACGAGACGTCTGAACACAAAGGCCTCCGAAGACAAACAACCCTCCCACATGACCTCGCTCCCCCTCCCTGGGCGAGGGAGGCTCACATGGCCTCGCTCCCCCTCCCTGGGCGAGGGAGACTCACGTCTACAGGAGCTGTAGACGTGTAGACGTGCTGTACCGTGACACAGGATGTTGGATTCTCTTGAGGGACCCTCCTCAGCCTCACCGTGGACACCTGGAACACATTTAGACAATGCTTTTAACCAGACTGACTAATACGGTTGGGGTTTGAACCCTTCTTGAACTGCAGTGAGATGCTCTAACCACTGAGCTGTACCCATCCCCCGTGAGAGGTAGTAGAGGTCGACACCCGGGCGGATGACCTCTGCTCTTTACCCAGGGAGGGTGAGGGGAGAGGGAGGGTGAGGGGAGAGGGAGGGAGGGTGAGGGGAGAGGGAGGGTGAGGGGAGAGGGAGGGTGAGGGGAGAGGGAGGGTGAGGGGAGAGGCCACATGGTAATCAGCTGCTCTCAGAGGGAGATCTGTCATGACCTTTTCATGCTGTTGCCCCTCCCCTCTCCATCTCCCCTCCCCTCTCCTCTCCTCCCCCCTCCCCCTCACCTCCCCTCTCCTCTCCTCCCCCCCCCTCCCCCTCACCTCCCCTCCCCTCCCCTCTCCTCTCCTCCCCCCTCCCCTTCACCTCCCCTCTCCTCCCCTGCCCTCCCGTCTCCTCCCCCCTCCCCCTCTCCTTGCCTCCCCTCTTCTCCCCCTCCCCCTCCCCATCCCCCCTCTCCTCCCCTCTCCTCCCCTGCCCTCCCAGTCCTACTTGCTTAAAATGCCACTTCCTGCTGGAAGAATACCACAGGGGCCCTGAGGACCCTGATGGCCCCATGTAACCAGTCTCACCCCTCTCCTGCGGCCCACGCTCCTGCACACCTCAGTGGGGCGACAATTAGAGAGAACAGGATAAATGTCACAGGAAACAGACCTTGCTTTAGTGAGACCACAGGGGCTTGTGGGTAAATAAATGATAACAGCCGTGGAAGCAGGAGTGCAGGCAGCAGATTCGTCTTTTGACAGGAAGCTCTCTCAAGAGGCAGGAACAAAACATCTTTAGTGGTTCACTGATCTTGGTTTTCTGTGAGCAGACAGCTTAAACGTTCAGCTACTTCGGTCTGAAAACGTTTCAAAGCATCACGTTCACAATGCGGTCAAACAAAACTGAAATCTTTGTCAATAGAAACCTTGCAAGGAGAATGTCTCCTATTCAGATCTGCTGGAGAACCGGAGATATCTCACCTGCTCTGAGCTGGTATTTTGAGAGCGGGTAAGAATAGAGCTGTTGCTTCTAGCAGTCTTTTCTTCCGTGAAGCCCCAGCAGCTATTCCCGGAGACGTCTCTGGGAGTTCTCTAGCCTCCGATGTTTGATTCAGGCAGAAACTGCTTTTCAGGTTTCCTTTTCATACTGTCTTACAGCCATGGCTGAGTGGTGAGGGAGTCGGGCTAGTAATCAGAAGGTTGCCAGTTCGATTCCCAGCCGTGCCAAATGACGTTGTGTCCTTGGGCAAGGCACTTCACCCTACTTGCCTCGGGGGGAATGTCCCTGTACTTACTGTAAGTCGCTCTGGATAAGAGCGTCTGCTAAATGACTAAATGTAAATGTCTTTATGTAGTTTATCTTCTGTTCTCAGCTCTCCTGTATCCTCCAAAACGTTATGCTGACTGTGTGTGTGTGTGTTGGTTTCCTACCAGGATAATGTGGACCTTGGAGATCTCATGTTCTCCCTCTGCTACCTACCCACCGCTGGCAGACTGACCATCACCATGATTAAGGCTCGCAATCTGAAAGCCATGGATATAACTGGAGCCTCTGGTACAATCCTACCTGACCCAACACCCCTACCTGACCCAACACCCCTACCTGACCCAACACCCCTACCTGACCCAACACCCCTACCTGACCCAACACCCCTACCTGACCCAACACCCCTACCTGACCCAACACCCCTACACATCCTGCACCCCTACACAACCTGCCACCCCTACACAACCTGCACCCCTACACATCCTGCCACCCCTACACATCCTGCACCCCTACACAACCTGCCATCCCTACACAACCTGCCACTACTACACAACCTGCCACTACTACACAACCTGCCATCCCTACACAACCTGCACCCCTACACAACCTGCCATCCCTACACAACCTGCCACTACTACACAACCTGCCACTACTACACAACCTGCCATCCCTACACAACCTGCACCCCTACACAACCTGCCACTACTACACATCCTGCACCCCTACACAACCTGCCATCCCTACACAACCTGCCACTACTACACAACCTGCCACTACTACACATCCTGCACCCCTACACAACCTGCCATCCCTACACAACCTGCCACTACTACACAACCTGCCATCCCTACACAACCTGCACCCCTACACAACCTGCCACTACTACACATCCTGCACCGCTACACAACCTGCCATCCCTACACAACCTGCACCCCTACACATCCTGCCACTACTACACAACCTGCCATCCCTACACAACCTGCACCACTACACAACCTGCCACTACTACACAACCTGCCACTACTACACAACCTGCCACTACTACACAACCTGCCACTACTACACATCCTGCCACAACCTGCCACTACTACACAACCTGCACCCCTACACAACCTGCCATCCCTACACAACCTGCCATCCCTACACAACCTGCCATCCCTACACAACCTGCCATCCCTACACATCCTGCACCGCTACACAACCTGCCACTACTACACATCCTGCACCACTACACAACCTGCCACTACTACACAACCTGCCACTACTACACATCCTGCCACCCCTACACAACCTGCACCACTACACAACCTGCCACCACTACACAACCTGCACCCCTACACAACCTGCACCACTACACAACCTGCCACCACTACACAACCTGCACCCCTACACAACCTGCACCACTACACAACCTGCACCCCTACACAACCTGCCACTACTACACAACCTGCCATCCCTACACAACCTGCCATCCCTACACAACCTGCCACCCCTACACAACCTGCCACTACTACACAACCTGCACCACTACACAACCTGCCACTACTACACAACCTGCCACCCCTACACATCCTGCACCGCTACACATCCTGCACCCCTACACAACCTGCCACTACTACACAACCTGCCACCCCTACACAACCTGCACCACTACACAACCTGCCACTACTACACAACCTGCCACCCCTACACATCCTGCACCGCTACACAACCTGCCACCCCTACACAACCTGCCACTACTACACAACCTGCACCACTACACAACCTGCCACTACTACACAACCTGCCATCCCTACACAACCTGCACCACTACACAACCTGCCACTACTACACAACCTGCCATCCCTACACAACCTGCACCACTACACAACCTGCCACCCCTACACATCCTGCACCCCTACACAACCTGCCATCCCTACACAACCTGCACCACTACACAACCTGCCACTACTACACAACCTGCCATCCCTACACATCCTGCACCCCTACACAACCTGCCACTACTACACAACCTGCCATCCCTACACAACCTGCACCACTACACAACCTGCCACCCCTACACATCCTGCCACTACTACACAACCTGCACCCCTACACAACCTGCCATCCCTACACAACCTGCCATCCCTACACAACCTGCCATCCCTACACAACCTGCCATCCCTACACATCCTGCACCCCTACACAAACTGCACCCCTACACAACCTGCCATCCCTACACATCCTGCACCCCTACACAACCTGCCATCCCTACACAACCTGCCACTACTACACATCCTGCACCGCTACACAACCTGCACCACTACACAACCTGCCACTACTACACAACCTGCACCCCTACACAACCTGCCACTACTACACAACCTGCCACTACTACACAACCTGCACCACTACACAACCTGCCACTACTACACAACCTGCCACTACTACACAACCTGCACCCCTACACAACCTGCCACTACTACACAACCTGCCATCCCTACACAACCTGCACCCCTACACAACCTGCACCACTACACAACCTGCCACCACTACACAACCTGCACCCCTACACAACCTGCACCACTACACAACCTGCCATCCCTACACAACCTGCCACCCCTACACAACCTGCCACTACTACACAACCTGCACCCCTACACAACCTGCCACTACTACACAACCTGCACCACTACACAACCTGCCACTACTACACAACCTGCCACCCCTACACATCCTGCACCGCTACACATCCTGCACCCCTACACAACCTGCCACTACTACACAACCTGCCACCCCTACACAACCTGCACCACTACACAACCTGCCACTACTACACAACCTGCCACCCCTACACATCCTGCACCGCTACACAACCTGCCACCCCTACACAACCTGCCACTACTACACAACCTGCACCACTACACAACCTGCCACTACTACACAACCTGCCATCCCTACACAACCTGCACCACTACACAACCTGCCACTACTACACAACCTGCCATCCCTACACAACCTGCACCACTACACAACCTGCCACCCCTACACATCCTGCACCCCTACACAACCTGCCATCCCTACACAACCTGCACCACTACACAACCTGCCACTACTACACAACCTGCCATCCCTACACATCCTGCACCCCTACACAACCTGCCACTACTACACAACCTGCCATCCCTACACAACCTGCACCACTACACAACCTGCCACCCCTACACATCCTGCACCCCTACACAACCTGCCACTACTACACAACCTGCCATCCCTACACAACCTGCACCACTACACAACCTGCCACTACTACACATCCTGCCACTACTACGCAACCTGCCACCCCTACACAACCTGCACCCCTACACAACCTGCCACTACTACACAACCTGCCATCCCTACACAACCTGCACCACTACACAACCTGCCACCCCTACACATCCTGCACCCCTACACAACCTGCCACTACTACACAACCTGCCATCCCTACACAACCTGCACCCCTACACAACCTGCCACTACTACACAACCTGCCATCCCTACACAACCTGCACCACTACACAACCTGCCACCCCTACACATCCTGCACCCCTACACAACCTGCCACTACTACACAACCTGCCATCCCTACACAACCTGCACCACTACACAACCTGCCACTACTACACATCCTGCCACTACTACACAACCTGCCACCCCTACACATCCTGCACCGCTACACAACCTGCCACCCCTACACATCCTGCCACTACTACGCAACCTGCCACCCCTACACATCCTGCCACTACTACGCAACCTGCCACCCCTACACATCCTGCACCACTACACAACCTGCACCACTACACAACCTGCCACTACTACGCAACCTGCCACCCCTACACATCCTGCAACGCTACACAACCTGCCACCCCTACACATCCTGCACCCCTACACATCCTGCACCGCTACACAACCTGCCACCCCTACACATCCTGCACCCCTACACATCCTGCACCGCTACACAACCTGCCATCCCTACACAACCTGCACCACTACACAACCTGCCACTACTACACAACCTGCCACCCCTACACATCCTGCACCGCTACACAACCTGCCACCCCTACACATCCTGCCACTACTACGCAACCTGCCACCCCTACACATCCTGCACCACTACACAACCTGCCACTACTACGCAACCTGCCATCCCTACACAACCTGCACCACTACACAACCTGCCACTACTACGCAACCTGCCACCCCTACACATCCTGCACCGCTACACAACCTGCCACCCCTACACATCCTGCACCCCTACACATCCTGCACCGCTACACAACCTGCCACCCCTACACATCCTGCACCCCTACACATCCTGCACCGCTACACAACCTGCCACCCCTACACATCCTGCACCCCTACACATCCTGCACCGCTACACAACCTGCACCCCTACACATCCTGCACCCCTACACAACCTGCACCGCTACACAACCTGCACCGCTACACATCCTGCACCGCTACACAACCTGCACCCCTACACATCCTGCACCACTACACAACCTGCAACAGAGGAGCACACTGTCATTGTTGCTACTGTCATCCACAAACTCTTTGTCTGTGTTTCTGTCTCATTCTATATTTCTTTCTCCCCTCCCTCCCTCCCTCCCTCCCTCTCAGACCCCTATGTGAAGGTCTCCCTCATGTGTGAGGGTCGCAGGCTGAAGAAGAGGAAGACATCCACCAAGAGGAACACGCTGAACCCCGTCTACAACGAAGCCATCGTGTTCGACGTCCCACCTGAGAACATCGACCAGATCAGCCTGCTCGTCGCCGTCATGGACTACGACCGGTGAGCCTCCCAGCCTCCTGCTCCCAGCCTCGTGCTCCCAGCCTCCTGCTCCCAGCCTCGTGCTGTCCACGCCACAGGCCTTCAGGGTCCAGTCAGACTGAGTTCAGACAGACTGGATCCAGAAGACTGGGTCCAGTCAGACTGGATCCAGACAGACTGGATCCAGACAGACTGGGTCCAGACAGACTGGGTCCAGTCAGACTGGGTCCAGACAGACTGGGTCCAGATTCCCCTATTTCCAACAGCTCGTTCAGAGACAAGTGTTGACGAAGGGCTTTGTGTGTCTATCTCCACAGCGTGGGTCATAATGAGGTCATAGGGGTGTGCCGTGTCGGCACCGATGCTGAAAACCTGGGTCGAGACCACTGGAGCGAAATGCTGACCTACCCCAGGAAACCAGTTGCCCACTGGCATCCTCTCATTGAGGTAGATTGTTTTTCTCTTTATTTCTCTTTTTTTCTCTCTCTCTTTCTCTCTCTCTCTCTCTCTCTCTCTCTCTCTCTCTCTCTCTCTCTCTCTCTCTCTCTCTCTCTCTGTCTATTTCTCTCTTACTGTTTCTCTTAGTATGTTACTCTGTCTTTCTCTGTCTTTCTCTCTCTTTCTCTCTCTCCTGATCTTTCTCCTGCTCTCTCTCTCTCCTGCTCTCTCTCTCTCTCTCTCTCTCTCTCTCTCTTGTTTTCTCTTTCTAGTACTCAAGCTCTTAATTTCCTTCCTGTCTCCCTCCCCTGAGAGATGTTACGCAAGTAGGCTTCATAGAACATTTATGCATATTCAAACGGTTGACTTATCCCAGCGTTCCTGTGAGGGGTTAGGGTTAGGGTTAGGCACTGGTCTCAACTTTGTTGTGAGTCTTTAGACAGACAGTGTGTCTCCTTCTGAACCTTGTTCGTCAAACGTCTCTGCTCATTCTGTCTCATGCTCCTCTGAAGAATCAATATCATCAAACGACTCAACAGGCTCAAGGACTTTTAGAACGAGATACACGAGACACCTCCTGTATCGTGGACAGAATCATGACTATCCTGTATCAGGCTACCTAGGATTTAAAATGAATTGCCCTATAATTTAGTTTCCTGAGTGAATAAATGTACAGTATGTTCATGTGCAACATTTCCTGTTATGAGAGACGAAGCTGATCCATATTTTGTGATTTTTATGAAGCTAATGCAAAACAGTACTTGATGTAGGCCACTGACAACAGAGGGTCTTGAGATGTGGGCAGACTTGAGAGTCTGAAGGAGGAAAGAGAAGAGTCTGTTAACTGTGTAACCAAACAGCAGTAATGACTTCATGTTGTGTCACGTCTTTTTGTAGAATGCAGAACAGAGAACAACTGTGCTGAACTTCAGAGAGAAACGGAAATAGAAAGAAGTGAACAGGAAAATCAAGAATACTTTTTTTAAAGTCTTCAGGGTTAGTTACAGAGTGTGGCTGTGCTTTGAAATACTCATTTGAGCCATCCGGAACTGCATGTATTATTTATCACAATGGCTCCCTCGTCATTTGAGGCAGGTTCTGCTTTCGTAAGTCCCTTCTTTTTCACAAGTTGTCCTCCTTAAAAAACACTTTCAAAACAAACATGGCTCTGCAGACTGGTTGCTTATATTCAACTCATGTTCCTCTCCCTGTAATGGCTGGCAGTTTATTTAGCTTCTAGCTGGTGAACAGAACAATTACTGTAGAAAGAGACTGTCCTTCTGACTGGAAAACAAAACTGACCTTGCTAAGATAAAGGGGAAGGAAGCCCTCTTCTCTGCTTGATAAACCAAGCATTTCCCAACCGGCGGATGAATCAGGAGGCAGCGGTGTGTCTGCCTGGTGCTTTCATGTTAGAGAGCCGGGAAACTGAGCCAATCTTTGTGTTTGCTGTGGGTTTTAGGGGGAGGGCTATGTGACAGTATTCTCTGGAGGATTCAAAGGAAGGTTGCCATGGAAATTTCCAACGCAGAAAGCTGAGCAGCGTTCAACATATTCATGCATATGCAGTTTTAATGAGACAATAATTAAAGTTAAATTAAAGTGGTCCCATGGCTCCATGATGCCAACTTCTGGGGAACTTTGTGATCAGTTAATCTTCATGAAACTTCCGTGAGGATGTAAAGAAATGTTTCCTTTAATACGGAATGTGGTTATTTAGTATTTAGTTTTACCTCTTTAACTGTCTCTCTCTTGTTCTGTCTTAATCTTTCCCTCCTCCTCTCTGCTTCTCTCTCTCTCTTTAACTCAATGTGTATCCCTCTCTCCCTTTCTTCCTCTCTCTCCTTCTCCCCCTCTCCCTCCATCTCTCCCTCCATCTCTCCCTCCATCTCTCCCCTCTCCCTCCATCCACCCCTCTCCCCCCATCTCTCCCCCCATCTCTCCCCCCATCTCTTCACCCCTCTCCCCCCATCTCTCCCCCCCTCCCATCATCTCTCCCCTCCTCTCCCCCCATCTCTTCCCCCCTCTCCCTCCATCCCCCCCTCTCCCTCCATCTCTCCCTCCATCTCTCCCCCTCTCCATCTTCCCCTCTCTTCTTCCATCTCTCCACCCCTCTCCCCCCATCTCTCCCCCCATCTCTCCCCTCACCTCTCCACCCCTCTCCCCCCATCTCTCCCCCCCTCCCATCATCTCTCCCCCCCTCTCCCCCCATCTCTTCCCCCCTCTCCCTCCATCTCTCCACCCCTCTCCCCCCATCTCTCCCCCGATCTCTCCCCCCATCTCTCCCCCCCGTCCCATCATCTCTCCCCCCCTCTCCTTCCATCTCTTCCCCCCTCTCCTTCCATCTCTCCCCCCATCTCTCCCCCCATCTCTTCCCCCCTCTCCCTCCATCTCTCCACCCCTCTCCCCCCATGTCTCCCCCGATCTCTCCCCCCATCTCTCCCCCCCGTCCCATCATCTCTCCCCCCCTCTCCTTCCATCTCTTCCCCCCTCTCCTTCCATCTCTCCCCCCATCTCTTCCCCCCTCTCCTTCCATCTCTCCCCCCCTCTCCCCCCCTCTCTCTGTCTCCAGTACCAAGGGACAGTGGGTGGAAGCCAGGGGGGGTCCTGTAACTCTCTGAAGACTCCGCTGTCGCCCTAACCCGGACCAGGCCAACCCGTGAGGGAACACCACCGCGGCGAGGAGCCAGGGGCCCCGCCCAAACCAGTCTGGGGGGGGGGGGGGGGGGGATCCGGACCGCTGAGAGGACCAGATGACCCCCGCCCAGACCGCCACGGAATGGCTACCAGACACACCCACCGACGCCCGCTCCGCGGTCTAGACCGAGCAGTCTTTGCATGGGAAAAGCTGGTTGGGTTGAGTTGCATGTTGAGTGATCACATAATCGGTTTGTTTCTTTTCGGTTCGTGAAGGAAGTCGGTCACAGAAGTGGGACGTGTTAACAGTTATGCTCTGAGCCTGAGTTTGAAGTAACCGTTTTTATTGACGTACGTAGTCTTGCTACCTGTTTGTAATGGGGTGTGTCTGTGTCACAGTGTTCTTTCAACCAGTCTAACTGCCTTCCATTTTCATTTGGAAAGGAAATGGTGCATGAGGTCCATGGTTAAGTGCGGTAACTTATTATTTTAATTTTTTTTACTTGATTCGAGCGTTTAATTTTCTGTTCCTGGAATAGAATGTGACGTTCTGTCAGTTGATCACATGACGTGCTGTGGCAATTAATTTCTAGACTTAGTACCCGTAAGTAAAACAAATGTCAAATGTTAACAATAAATATTTATTAATAAAATAAAAAGGCTTCTTTATTGATACGCCATGTGCTAAAAATGGTTAAGTGATGGTTCCTGCGAAATAAGCTTTGCCATCATGACCAGAAATAATAGACTGATAGAAAATTGATAGAATGAGGGTTTTCTTGCTGTCCGTTTGTTTTAGTATTGTGTGTGATTAGGGAGTGCTAAGGACTACTAGGATTATTAGACTAATTGTTCAGCATTAAAACTGAGCTGAGTTTCATTCCTAACATTCTCAGGAAGTGACACATAAATACAAGAAACAGATTACTAGGTTACTGTCACAGAATAAAGTGGAAAACTGTACAAATAGGTAAGTTATTCATAAACATTACAGTATGTGTGCGAGCGTGTCTGTGTGTGTATGTCTGTGCCCACATTATTATTCCTAATACTAATTATTATTAGTATTAGGAGTATTAGGAGTGTGTTTGTTTGTGTGAATCGTGATGAGGAGGTTAGTAGGGTTGGGTGTCATTTGTTTGCATCTTGTCGATTTGCCTGGTGTACAAGATTTGCATTTTACAAATCCAATCAATGAGAATGCACCCAAGTGGGTCGTCCTGACAGGTTTAAATGATTGCAGCGAGATTGACAGTGTTTACTAACGACTCTAGACCCAAGTCCTCATACGTGTCCTCTGCAAATGAACATCTGCTCCAATCAGATACACACCAGCTACCAACATGCTTCATAGGCATTCAACTAGCTTTATCAAACCATGAATTCCACGATTCCCAATCACGTCTTCAAGATCTCACTAAAGATTGAGTTTCCAGCCGTCCAGTGTTTGGGGTCACAGCCTGCATGCTGTCAAGGCGTCCCAATGTTCTGACAGTTATGGACTGTGTCAATAGATACTGTGTCTATAAATAGTGTTTCCTGTGCTTGTTTGTGGAGTCGTCCGCTTCAAAGCTGATTGGTTATTGAGCCAGTCTCTTGTCGTTTGGTTTGCTGCATGCTGGGAAGCTAAATTGGTCCTTTGACGCAGTTCATTGATTCTGGATGGCTGGCGTGCTGATCAGCGATGATTTGTAGTTGTCATTGACAGTTGCACTGTCATGTAGTCTGGTCTGTAGCGCTGTGGTACAGGATACTTCCTGTTTTCAGCCTGTCAGCCAATCAGATGGACACATTCCTGTCTGTTAGCCCTAGCGACAACAAGCTTGGGCCCCCTTATGGCCCCCCTAAATGTAGAGTCTGAGTCATTATAAATATGGTCTTTTGCATGTTAATGCCTGCAGTGCAGTGAAGAAAACAATGCGACAAACAATAATGTTTAATGTAACTGGCCCCTCTAACAGTTCAACTGGCCCAAGCTTGGCCCCCTCAGCTTGCCCCCCCCCCTCCAGTTGAAATGGTGTAGAACCTCTACTGTTCACAATGCTCAGAGAGAAGCTATAGACTCTGCAGCTATAGACTCTGCAGCTATAGACTCTGCAGCTATAGACTGCAGCTATAGACTCTGCAGCTATAGACTCTGCAACTATAGACTCTGCAGCTATAGACTCTGTAGCTATAGACTGCAGCTATAGACTCTGCAGCTATAGACTCTGCAGCTATAGACTCTGCAGCTATAGACTCTGTAGCTATATACTCTGCATCTATAGACTCTGCAGCTATAGACTCTGTAGCTATATACTCTGCATCTATAGACTCTGCAGCTTAAGACTGCAGCTATAGACTGCAGCTATAGACTATGCAGCTATAGATTCTGCAGCTATAGACTCTGCAGCTATATACTCTGTAGCTATATACTCTGCATCTATAGACTCTGCAGCTATAGACTCTGCAGCTTAAGACTCTGCAGCTATAGCATCTGCAGCTATAGACTCTGCAGCTTAAGACTCTGCAGCTATAGACTCTGCAGCTTATTAAGACTCTGCAGTTTAAGACTCTGCAGCTAAAGACTCTGCAGCTTATTAAGACTCTGCAGCTTAAGACTCTGGAGCTATAGACTCTGCAGCTATAGACTCTGCATCTTATTAAGACTCTGCAGCTATAGACTCTGCAGCTATAGACCATATGCTCTACTGGTTGGATGGAGTGTCAGTAGTTTGGCAGTGGAATGGAACTTTATTCTGCTGCTATGTGCTTCATAGGTAGATAAGGTCTTCTGCCATTGACTGCAGTGAAGCAGACTGTTTCTGTAGGTGTGGATGGTGGAAGTGTACAGATTAATAATTCAGTTGTCATTAGCATGCGCAGTGTCACAGGTCTCCTCTTGTGTCTTTATGACAGCTAGCCTGTGGTCCCTGTCTGTTTCACAGCCCAGACCCCCTCCACCTACACCTCCTGTTACTGTGTGTGTGTGTGTGTGTGTGACCGTGCGTGTGTGCATGTGTGTGTATGGTAACAGATTGAGAATGTGTGCACATATTGTGCACACATGAGCATCATGCTGCGTGTGTCTGCATGCTTGTCTGTGTAGGGATTAAAGGGTGTGTATGTTCATAGCAGGTACCCGCACGTGTGTGTGTGCGCATGCATGCATGGATGACTGTGTGTGTGTGTGCATGTTGGACATGTGTGTGTGCACGTAAGTGGGTGAGCATTTATGCGCTTCACTTTGCAGCTTTCCGAGGCTGGGGTGTGTGTGGGCGGTGAGGAGTGTGTGTGTACGTGGGCGCTCGTTAAGGGCTAGTTAGCGTGCTGAGTGAGTGGCACACTAATGGCCCGCTATAGAGAGCCGCCCAGGTATCGGCGGACCTGTTTGTCTACCACGAAGCGAGTACTCTTATCCCTCATCATCTCGCTGGATGAAACACAATCATCCCCCTGACATGCTGCACTTGTCCGCAGAGCAGAGACGCGAGGCAGACTACGCAGACCGCAGTCTTCGACCAGAACGAGCGCAACAGCGCAGACACGAGAGGAACCGGCAAAAAAAGAAGCTGTTTGTCCCCGTTTGAGAATTCATAAGCGAATTATGCAAAGAAGAAGCACTTTTGTTTTGTCTGGCTACAGAGGTTGTTTGCTCAGACTGCGGTGAATCACCGTGACCAGAAGAGCTCTCCGCACCAAACCGTCATCATACTCACCGTGTTCCTGTCTGGCCGGGGGCTCTCTGCTCTGGCTGCACAGATCACTTAATAGATGACAGTTTTATGCATCCACAGAGGATGGTGGTGTATGAAATAGGTGAAATATGATTGCAGAGAAAAGAAAGAGAAAGAGGGGAAGAGAGAGAAAGAGAGAGCGAGAGAGGCTATACCTTGACGTTTTTCCAATGAAGCACTGGAATTGGCAATTGGAGGTAATTGAATGGTGAGAGTGAGAAAGAGAAAGATAGTGAGAGAGAAAGACAGAGAGAGAGAGAGAGAGAGAGAGAGAGAGAGACAGAGACAGAGACAGAGAGAGAGAGAGAGAGAGAGAGAGAGACAGAGAGAGAGGCAGAGAGAGAGACAGAGAGAGAGATAGAGAGAGAGAGAGAGAGAGAGAGAGAGAGAGAGAGAGAGAGAGAGAGAGAGAGATGTTGATGGTGGAGGGGCTGGGATGCCGGTGGATAAAATAAAGAGAGAGACAGAAAGAGAAAAATAAATCAATAATCCTATCTTCACAGTGCAATTACCTCAAAGTAAACCATTGGGTATTTGGGCATCAGGTATTTGGCATTAACTGGCAGAACTCTGAACTACCTGGGGGGGGTCGAGGTGGGGGGGGGGGGGTCGAGGTGAGGGAGTCGAGGTGGGGGGGGTCGAGGTGGGGGGGGTCGAGGTACGATGAGGCAGAGCAAGCCAGGTGAGAAGAGGAGAGAGAGAGAGAGAGAGAGAGAGAGAGAGAGAGAGAGAGAGAGAGAGAGAGAGAGAGAGAGAGAGAGAGAGAGAGAGAGAGAGAGAGAGAGAGAGAGATTCTCTCACGTGGCAGTGATTCTTGTGCTGATGCATTCAGTAAAATATTCAGCTGACCCAATAAGAGGATCAAAGACGTTTCTCATTCCTGGACACGCGCGCACACAGACACGCACACACACGCACACAGACACGCACACACACACACACACACTTGACATTTTCATGCCAGGAGCTAGACCACAAACAAAGGCCATCCATTTCAAACCTTAGGTACTAGGTCTAACTTGATTCCAGTCTCAACAACCGAGGGCTACTTGAACAGCTTTGAGGGAATTCTCCGGCGAGTGATTAGCTCGGCTCCAGAGGACCCTACCTGCAGGCTCTGAACCTGGGTCTGCAGGTCTGCAGGTCTGCGGGTGTGCAGGTCTGCAGGTGTGTAGGTGTGTGGGTGTGTGGGTCTGCGGGTGTGTGGGTGTGTGGGTCTGCAGGTCTGCGGGTCTGCAGGTCTGCAGGTTTGCGGGTGTGTGGGTCTGCAGGTGTGTGGGTCTGCGGGTCTGCAGATCTACAGGTCTGCAGGTCTGCGGGTGTGTGGGTCTGCAGGTCTGCAGGTCTGCGGGTGTGTGGGTCTGTCAGCGGCTCTCTGAATTGTTGATGGAAGACATTTAACACTGGGGACTGAGAAGCCCTGAGCTAAAGAGATAGCTAATGGCTTTCATGATGAGTTGTGATGAGTGTGTGAGTGTGTCTGTTTTGGCATGGGTGTGTTTGGGGGTGGGGGGTATATTAAGCAGACTGATAACTGATAAAGTGAACTGTGAACTGTTTCTCGTTAATGTGGGGCGTGGTGAGGAGACAGGGAGGACACAGTGATGTCGGACTGTCCCCAGAACACACACACACACTGAAGCATCATGGAAACACTGAGATCAGGGAGGTTGTCCACCGCCAGTCTTTTATGTTACAGAGCAAGAAACCACAACAGCCTCCTATGGTTTTTGACTGATAGATCATATATTAGAAAGATAGAAAGACATACTGTATACTTGTAGATAGTAAAGGAGATAGAAAACCGAGGGACAAATTGAGAAAAAGTGAGAGAGAGAGAACGAGAGAGAACGAGAGAGAGAGAGAGAGAGAGAGAGAGAGAGAGAGAGAGAGAGAGAGAGAGAGAGAGGGATAGTGAATGTGAGTTTGAAATATAGAAAGAAGATTAGCCAGTTGCCAGTGTTGCCCTCCATCTCTCTTACTGATTTGTGTTTTAACAACAAACTGTCATCTGAGAGGCTTGGCTGGGCTCAGAGCAGCCAGCAGGCTGGCAGGCTCATGTCCTGACTGGACCATTCATTCCCCTCTGTGTGGAAACCACATTAGCCAGAACATACTGGAGGAGAGAAGGTCAGAGTCATCACTTAGACTGAGCATCAGGTTCATAAAACGTGGGTCACACAAACACACACAAACACACACACACACAGACTCACACACAACCACTTTCAGTTCTTCATGCTCTATATGAAGTGTAATTAATCCACAGAATCAGAAAGAGGAAACGCATAAGACAAACCAGTGTTTTTGTAGTCAGCATAAAATGTTGAGCCACACTCTTGTCTAGGGTGCGTTTTCTTTGTGGTTTAGTGAAAAGACTTACAAGAAAACAGAACTGAAATGAGTTTGAATAGGAAGTGTGGCAAAACAAGTCTAAAGTACTAGAACCCAAGTCTGCTCCTGACCACAAACGATTGAACTGTAGCTAGTGTACACACAGAACTTAAACAAACAAACACACACACACTCTGCCACCTATTACTTACATTTACATTTAACCCTGCTCCTGGGCCCACTGTCAGGGGGGTCAAAGGGCACAGAAGACCCCAGGACCAGGCGGGCCATGCAGGGGTCTGGTGGGAGGGCAGGTTATGTGGTTACAACACTATGGACATTCATTGCTGCCAGGCCCGATTCTGTTACATTTACATTACATTTACATTTAGTCATTTAGCAGACGCTCTTATCCAGAGCGACTTACAGTAAGTACAGGGACATTCCCCCGAGGCAAGTAGGGTGAAGTGCCTTGCCCAAGGACACAACGTCAGTTGGCATGACCGGGAATCGAACTGGCAACCTTCGGATTACTAGCCCGATACTATCCCGATTCCCTCACCGCTCAGCCACCTGACTCCCACCTGACTATTACTGAACAGTTCAGTGAATAAACTCCAACTTTAAGAACAAAGTGTGAAAATGTAGGGATGTTCTGCTCCAAACAGGCAGTTTGTTTCTTTTTCTTCTTCTGACAGAAGAAGCAACAACCACATCATCGTCATAGTGACTGATGACATCACTGTCTCTGTCCCTGTTCTTTGACAGACCTGGCAT
Source organism: Osmerus eperlanus (assembly GCF_963692335.1). Taxonomy (NCBI): domain Eukaryota; kingdom Metazoa; phylum Chordata; class Actinopteri; order Osmeriformes; family Osmeridae; genus Osmerus; species Osmerus eperlanus. The sequence goes on from NC_085027.1 coordinate 1,483,272, forward strand.
TAGGTCAAGTCTCACCTTCGGGCTCCAGTAAAGTCCAGTTCTCTACTGCCCCCACCCCTTGATATGATTGGCATAAGTACACGCACACACACTCACACACTTGTCTGCCTGGTGAATAGACGGCAAGTGCTCTGAGATTCATCTTTGGTTCACCACAAACAAGTAAGACTTTTATTTTTAGTTGCAGAAATCTTTCAATCTGTGTTATTCAATTTAGAACTTTTGGTTGTGTTGAAAGTTATAAGTTCAATTCAAGTTATTGTTGTAGTGTAAAATGTATTGATTATAGGTCATACAGGCTAATATGCGGGGATATCCAGAAATAGGGGAGAAGGCATCATGTATCATGTCCCTGACTAATCTCAGGGACATGCGTCATGAGTTGAAAACAACACATTCCGTTAGTCCAGAATAACGGGAGGAATGTTCTAGTTTAGAATACGAAGCCTGGAAACAGAATTAGAATCCTTACAGGATCTTTAGAGGATCCTTGATTCTGAAAGATATTCCACTCTCTTCTTTTGACCCCAAAACCTTTCTGACGAAAGAACATATCCTATAATATATACTGTATATATTTAAGATATACTGTACATAATGTATACAATGATAGATGTTTGTTACATGGCCAACAGTTATTTTAGATCTTTATCCTAAAGCTAGAGAAAAGACTTAAGACCAAAAGCAGGGACGCCTTCTGTCCAAACTGAGTTAGCTCGTAGAGGAAGTGTCTTATTGTTTAGGTTGCATCCAGGCTGGGCTGCACAATTCATATCAAAGTAAATTTCTGTTGAATTGTCCATTGACTGCTTTGATGTAAATAAACAAGTGGACATTATGTATTACATTTTCCTTCCTTTCTTCACAGTTTAAAGATGCAGAGAAAGTGTCTACTTCTCTGTTTCGTGTCACTGCTGCTCTTCCCACCAGACACAGCCTCTGGTAACCTCCCCCTCACCTCAGAAGACCTCCCCCTCACCTCAGAAGACCTCCCCCTCACCTCAGAAGACCTCCCCCTCACCTCAGAAGACCTCCCCCTCACCTCAGAAGACCTCCCCCTCACCTCAGAAGACCTCCCCCTCACCTCAGACGACCTCCCCCTCACCTCAGAAGACCTCCCCCTCACCTCAGAAGACCTCCCCCTCACCTCAGAAGACCTCCCCCTCACCTCAGAAGACCTCCCCCTCACCTCAGAAGACCTCCCCCTCACCTCAGACGACCTCCCTGTTCCCCCACTGACCACAGCCTCTAGTGACCTCCCTGTTCCCCCACTGACCACAGCCTCTAGTGACCTCCCTGTCTCCCCACTGACCACAGCCTCTAGTGACCTCCTTGTTCCCCCACTGACCACAGCCTCTAGTGACCTCCCTGTTCCCCGACTGACCACAGCCTCTAGTGACCTCCCTGTTCCCCCACTGACCACAGCCTCTAGAGACCTCCCTGTAATAAACACAATCAGTGACCTTAGAAATGTTGAATTTGGCCACACATTCCCTCGGCATGGCCTGTCGTTGCTTCACTGTATTGCAAAGTTTTTGGTAATTGAACAGAACGACAGCATTTGGGCAGTTTTCCTTCCAGGTAGGAATGACTTTGGTTTTCATAAGTATGGCAACACGGAAAATATATTTCCACCCATTTCAGACCAGAACAGAGAGACCTACTACAGTGTAGGAAATCTTATCCCCAGTAATCCTGGTAGCACTTCACTCCCTCCTTATGTTACAGAAGCCTATCATCAAACCTATAGCCCAGATAGAAAAAAAGACCGTATTGTTATACGATTCAACTTGATTACCCATCGAATTAAGGCCATATACATAACAGAGCACGTCTACAGCAACGACCTGTACGACTCCACCCAGACCTACCACATCAGTGCCCACCTCTTGAGAGAGATTCAGCTACTTTTGCCGGACAGTAAAAAGGCCTTTCTGGATCAAGCCGGCTATGTTTGGCCCTCCTATATATACAACCATTACTGCTTAATTAATGAAATGGGAAGATTTGTCTCCAAGTCAGACAGCCTTGCTGCAGCTGAGGATCCTGCCAGCCCAAAGCAGTGCGCTGACATCAAGCTGCAGGTGTGCACACAGGATGGCTACGCTCGGATAACATGGGACAACATCCCTTCAAACCTTCTAAATGTTGGCACAAAGTTGCAGCTCTACAAAGACTGTGTTTTGAAGTCAATCTTTATTAATGGGGCCAGCAAAGAAGCCTATAGCACCCTTCACAACCTGAACCCTGGACTGCAGGTTCGACTCGTGTCCCGGGATGATGATGTCATCAGGCTGAGCCCCAAGCTGGATGATGCATACTGGAACCTCCCCACAAAATTTGAAAATTATATACTTGGTTCTGAGGCCAGTCTGCAACTATATGTGAAGGACGGCCAGGCCTGCGCTCGCCTCTTTATTAGGAAGTCTTTTACTAATTGGAAACAGCGTTTTGAAAACTCGTGGGTTGGATTTTACCCCTCAGACAAAAGTGCTGCAGACCAATACAGTACGTTCCAATGGGCAAAAAATTTCAACTTTCAGAGCTTTAACTCTGATTATAACGTTTATAAATATGAATCAACGATGCGTATTTCACCTGGGGCACAAGCACGCTTTTTCCCTACGAAAGAGTTTAAATATGTTACAGCCACTGTACCATGGGAAAGTGAAAACTTTTAAAACAGGAAGAGCCCATTATTCTTCTCACACATTTTTAAAGAATTTAATATGTTTATCAAAAGCCTTCATCAGTGAATTACTAATAGTGATTTTATGATTTTATAAAACATATTACAGTCTTTGTAATATGTTTATCCAAAGCCTTCATCAGTGAATTACTAATAGTGATTTTATGAATAGTTTTAATGAAGTTGATGTTGACTGACTAGTCACTGAAGTACTTCCTGTTTGATTTGGTATTTTGTTCTGATTCGATGTTTCTTCCTGTTTACATTTCCTTGATTTTACCTGCTGTAGCTGATCTCTTCTACCTGATTAAAAGTTGATACAAGTTTTCACTCTGAAGAATCAAGTTCATTTAATCAGATTTTTCCTAAGGTTTGATGGCTCGGTGAGAGAGTTGTGTTTTGAGTTGAGCTGTGGCAGAGCCCAGTTTGAGTTATCATTGGTATTCTTTTCTTGACTTCTTTATGTGTAGTTACAATTTACTTTTCGTTAGCAGCCTATTGTTGGTTTGTCTTTTGTTGCTTGTGTGTTGTGTTGTTGCTTGTGTGTTGTGTTGTTGCTTGTGTGTTGTGTTGCACCGGGACAAACAGGGATAGGTCAGATCCCCGGGTCTACATATCACACCCACCTAGTTGTACATGACATTTACATTTAGTGATTTAGCAGACGCTCTTATCCAGAGCGACTTACAGTAAGTACAGGGACATTCCCCCGAGGCAAGTAGGGTGAAGTGCCTTGCCCACAACGTCACAACGTCAGTTGGCATGACCGGGAATCGAACTGGCAACCTTCGGATTACTAGCCCGATTCCCTCACCGCTCAGCCAACTGACTCCCTGTTGTACCTGTTGTTACTACCCCTAGTTAGCAGTGAGCCCACTGTGTTTTTAGGTGCTTAGCACCGGTCTGAGGGGAGAGCAGGTTTGTTTATGTTCTTTTCTTTGATGCCACATCTAAACAGAGGATCCTCTCTCAGAGCTACACATCTAAAGACGGTCCTCACAGCTAAACTGATCTTTCCTGGTTTTTATTACAATACATCTTTGCAAAAGTGTTATTTTGCTTGTCTAGGCAGTAGAAATGTACTCCTGAGGGACAGTTTGATAAGCGGCATAAATACACTGTGTGTTGGAAAGAGAGTGATGGTGTTTAGTCTGTCTTGTTAATGTAAGTCTGTTCATGCTTTGCTTTTCAAGTTCAAGCATGAGCACAGCCCATAGAGCTCAATCCAATAAAAAAAAGTGTATTACTTTCCTATTATACTTATACAATACTTACAATAAATAGGGTACTTCTTCTAGTAAGATAGTGTATAGGGGTCCTACCTGTAAAAAACATGCACGCTGCTGTGTGTGTGTGCACACAGTATGTTCAATTGATATGCATGTTATATCACCGATTCATTACATAATTTCTATGATGTAAAATAAAACACTCAAAATGTATTGAAAGTTATCAAAATGTATTTTATTTTCAGATGTCTTATGTGGACAACGTCATTATGAAAATAATCAGAGTGAAAACTTCTAATAGACTTTTAATCAGGTAGAAGAGAACAGCTACAGCAGTTAAAATCAAGGAAATGTAAACAGGAAGAAACATCCAATCAGAGCAAAATAACAAATCAATACTTCAGCTTCAGTGACTAGTCAGTCAACATCAACTTCTTTAAAACTATTCATGAAATCATTAATTGATTAAGGCTTTTGATGAGCATGATAATTCATCAAAGAATAGAGTAGAGGAAGACACAGACTCTTCCTGTTTTAAAGGTTTTCACTTTCCCATGGTTCAGTGGCTGCACCAAGGTCATATTCTTTTGTAAGGAAAAAGCGTGCCTGTGACCCAGGTGACATATCCATGCTTGATTGATATTCATAGACGTCATAATCGTCATAAAAAGAGTTCCGGAGAGTGAAACGAGTTGCCCACTGGTACGTACAGTATTGTTTATGACCTTTTTTGTCTGAGTGGTCAAATCCAACCCACGAGTTACGCAAAGCATCTTTCCAATCAGTAAAGGATTTCTTAATGTAGAGACGAGCGGAGGCCCAGCCGTCCTTCGTGTACAGCTGCAGACTGGCATCATCATAAGGAATGTTAGTGGGGAGGCTCCAGTCTGCACCGTCCAGCTTGGGCTCTCCCTGATGACAACATTCTTGGTCACAAGTCGGACCTGCAGTCCAGGGTACTGGTTGGTGTCGTATAATCCGTAACTGTGCTCCTGAACAGTGATTGATTTTAAAACGGAGGTGTCTTTGTAGAGCTGCAACTTTGTACCCACTTCTAGCAGGTTTGAAGGGATGTTCTCCCATCTCATGCGAGCGTAGCCATTGTATGTAGTGCGCACCTGCAGCTTAATATCAGCGCACTGCTTTTGTCTGGCAGGCTCTAAAGCTGCCAGAGGATTGTCTGAGGATGTGTCCTCTAAGACAAGTTTTCTCATTCCACCAATGAAGCAGTTATCGTTGTAGCTAAAGGAGGGCCAAACATAGCCGGCTCAATCCAGGAAAACAAGACTGTACGTGTTGCGGCCACGGCCTGTTTCCTGTCCCTTTTACACCCCCTGCTGGTTCACCTGGATTATCCTGCCAAGACTCTACACACCTGCCGCCCATTACCTCATCATCCTGCCTACTTCAACCCGGCTTTCCAACCACTCCTCGTCAGATCGTTGTCACAGCTACTGTGGTAGTATGCGCTTTTGACCCTCAAGCATTGCTTGATTCGCTTGCCTTTTGTAACCAGTTTTCTTTGTGCCCAGGATCATCATCCGAGAACCCAGTCCCTGTCTGCCTGCTGATCCGCTGATTCATCTAACCAGACCAGAACTCAGGACTACATCCAATAAAACCCCTACTTGTATCTGTGCTGCGTTTGGGTCCACTCTGTACCACACCGTAACAGTACGGCACGTTTATCGAAAGTAGCTGAATCTCTCAAGAGGTGGGCACTGATGTGGTAGGTATGGGTGGAGTCATAGAGATTGCTGTTGTAGATGTGCTGTGTTAGGTATATTGCCTGAACCTGATGGGTGACCACGTTGAATCGTATAACAATTCGGTCTCTGTTTCTATGCGAGCTATCAGTTTGATATGAGGGCCAGGTGACGTGAGGAGGGAGTGAAGTGCTACCAGAATTTCCAGGGCTAATATTTCCCAAACTGTAGTAGGCCTCACTGCTCTGGTTGGAAATGGGTGGAAAAATGTTTTCATCGTTGAGATATTCATGAAAACCAAAATCATTCCTTCTTGGATTGAAAGCTGCCCAAATATTGTAGTTATTGTCAATTTGTAAATAATTTGCAAAATAGTGAAGCAAGGACAGGCCGTGCCGAGGGTATGTGTGGCCAAATTAAAAATTTCTTAGGTCACTGATTGTGTTACGTAAGGAGAGGGAGGTCTTCTGAGGTGAGGGGAAGGTCTTCTGAGGGGAGGTCTTCTGAGGTGAGAGGGAGGTTACCAGAGGCTGTGTCTGGTGGGAAGAGCAGCAGTGACACGAAACAGAGAAGTAGACACTTTCTCTCCATCGTTAAACTGTGAAGAAATAGAGATGATGCTTAAAGGCAGGGTATCTAATGTGTTTGAAAAGCACTTTTTGTCATATTTGCCTAAATACATTTCACACCTTGATAGCAACAAATACATCTAAAGGTTTGAGGTTAATATGAAAACAATCCGACATATGTGTGCGTCGCAAGACTGTAATAAATAAAACCAATCATTAAGCTGTACCCTGACAAATGATAGGACGGGCTACCTGTCTGTCTACTTACCTACCTGCGCGCACTCTGCCCCTGCATTCAATGCGCGTCACTGTAGTTTTGTGGGAGTGGCTTTGAAGGGAGGGGTGGGATATTTTGGTTTGAATCGTGTCAAACAAAAGCAAAAATAGCTAGCTTCGCAAAACTTGCCTACCCCAGCTTTAATCCTCAGTTTGTTCTTGACTTTCCTGATGACTTATTTCTGTGTCCTCTTTTATATTTGACTGTTTTGGGATGTAAGTCTAGTTTGAGGATCTGAGTACTTGAGTATATCGTATTATCGGTCCGATAAGAAAATGTGGTGGATAAATTAAAGACGATAAATTATGGATTATTTCCACCCGTGGAACTACTTATTTTTTCTGTCAGGCAATATATTTTATTTATATAAAAGAAAGTCGGCCATAGGAATGTATGATTCATTGTAAAATTTAAGAAATCTGTTTATTTTGGTAAAAGAAAGATCTAGATGTTTTATACAATTAAGGTTTCAATAAAAGCAGTTGTCTCAGGCTTTGTATTTATCGGAATGTATCGGTTATCGGCTTTCAAATATAACGTGTTATCGGTCATCGGTACGGGCTAGTAATCTGAAGGTTGCCAGTTCGATTCCTGGCCGTGTCCATGACGTTGTGTCCTTGGGCAATGCACTGCACCCTACTTGCCTCGGGGAATGTCCCTGTACTTACTGTAAGTCGTTCTGGGTAAGAGCGTCTGCTAAATGACTAAATGTAAATGTTACTGTAAAGGTAAATGTAGGGTGACCTCTAGTGGCCAAGTTCTTAAAATATTCACATTGCCTTGCAAAGGTTTTAATATGATGAAATGGACATCTTCCTTCTTCATTAAGTATCTCCTATATAAAATGTATTGTTAACTAGAGAGGGTACAGTTGGGGAACTTGTGAAGTGTGCTTGCAGCTGCACCAGCTTGGGTAGTTGTTTAACTATATCACCTTCAAACCTATTGTTTATCAAACTTCCAAATATTTGGAGAAAGACAAGAGTTTTCATGGGTGTACTAACTGATATTTCAGTATTTTACTGTAAGCTACCCTCAACCAAACTCAGTATTGGTAGAATGATTGGTAGAAGATTCCCATTTACAGTTATCAATTTAGCCAATAACGCTTTTATGGAAAGCAACTTGAGAAGGGTGCATTGAAACGGCAGAGAAGAGGTGAGGAACTTGATCTCATGACACACTGGACACTGTGCACCATCTCAGGGTGGAGCTTGACTTCTCCGTGTGTGAGCCTCAAGCCAGCTCCATGGAATCCCTCCAGACTCACATCGATATTTGACTGCTAATGATGCTAGTATAAAGGAATTGAAAACAACAAGATGACGAATGGATTTCCAGAAACGATGAAGCTCCATCCATCTATCACATCCTCGGTGAGGTAAGAATAGTTGTAGCCCTGGAGATAACTGTGTGTGTTGGGTATAGTGCTGGTGAAGGGGGCAGGTGGGGGCAGGTGAGGTTGTGTGGGTGGGTGGCTCCCAGGCATACGAGCCACTGTGGTGCTCAAAGTGCTGCTCTTTATGTGCAGCTTGGTCTGGAGGGGCCCTGGTGCACCCCCTAACCTCCCCCACCTCCTTCCTCCACCCCCATTCCCCCCTCCACCCACCCTATTTCCTCCACCCTGCGTCCGGGAGAAAGGGGGTTGGATCTGCTACAGGCTGCTTGGCTAATGAGATCCAGAGGGTTACCTACCCCCACCTCCCTTCCTCCTTTCCCTCCGTTTGTTCATCCATCACCATCCCTCCTCTCTCCTCCTTCCTTCCTTCTCTCTCTACCTCATCTTCCACTGGCATGCTCTCGTCCTCTACCGCTCTCTCTCTCTCCTCTTCATCCCTTTCTTTGCACACACTGTCCAATCACGCCATTTAATCACCTCTTTTCTTTTCTCTCTCCCCATTTTCCATTCCCTTCTCCTCGCCCTGCTCTGAGCCACATCTGTGACAAGCATGTGCTGCAGAATGTTCTCCTTTTACCAAGCCCCCCCTTCGCCCCTCAAACCAGCACTCCGAGGGACACTTCAGACAGAGACGAAAGAGAGAGAGAGAAAATAAAAAAGTGTTTAAGTGTGTCTATTTCTGTGTGTAGTTATCGTCAGAGCGAGAAGGGAGCGAGGAGAGGGAGAGACGGCAGGAGAGGGGGAAGAGGAGAGAGAGAGAGAGAGAGAGAGAGAGAGAGAGAGAGAGAGAGAGAGAGAGAGAGAGAGAGAGAGGAGAGAGAGAGAGAGAGAGAGAAGAGAGAGAGAGAGAGAGAGAGAGAGAGAGAGAGAGAGAGAGAGAGAGAGAGAGAGAGAGAGAGAGAGAGAGAGAGAGAGAGAGAGGAGACTAAAAGAGGGGAGGAGAAGAAAGGAAAGGAGAGGAGCCAGCTGGCATGAGGAGCGCTGCACGGCTGCAGTCTGATGTGAAAGACCATTTCTCAGCCTGCTTATACTTCAGACCACACAGACCACTCTCCCTCACTGCACACTCTACACAGAGAGAGAGAGAGAGAGAGACAGAGAGGAGAGGACAGATAGAAAGAGAAAAGGAGAGAGAGAGGAAGGAGAGGAGGAATAGAAGGGAGATAGAAAGGAGATAGTGAGAGGAGAGAGAGGAGGAAGAGGAGGAAGAGAAGGAGATAGAAAGGAGAGAGTGAGAGGAAAGAGAGGAGGGAGAGAAGGGAGTGAGAGAAGAAGAGCACGCCTTGAAGAGAGTGAGAGTTGTAATACCCACTTCTCTGTTCTCTCCGTTTAGTTTTGGAAAGCTCTCTCTCACTTGCACTCCATCCCGCTTCTCTCTACGCAGAGCCTCATCGCGCTGACAGGAGGAGTTCACCCACGGGTCTCCACAGACAGAACCAACAGTCAGAGTTACAATGGTCCGGGAGAATGGAGTATGATATTGATTTTCATAAACACTTCGCCTGGCTGAAGAAGGTAAGTGGCCGTCTGAGATTTCCTTTTCGTGGCTCCTAGGGGAGCTGCTGTTGTGTCCTGTGTGTGACGGTTGCGAGCCTGTCCTGTTGTGTCCTGTGTGTTACGGTTGCGAGCCTGTCCTGTTGTGTCCTGTGTGTGACGGCTGCCAGCCTGTCCTGTTGTGCCGAGACGAGAGACGCACGGTAGCTCATGTTGGGCCGTGTGTGGAGAGAGATGCCCCCTGTGTGTGGAGAGAGTGCCCCGTGTGTGGAGAGAGATGCCCCCTGTGTGTGGAGAGAGATGCCCCGTGTGTGTAGAGCGATGCCCCGTGTGTGGAGAGAAATGCCCCGTGTGTGGAGAGAGATGCCCCGTGTGTGGAGAGGAGATGCCCCGTGTGTGGAGAGAGATGCCCTGTGTGTGGAGAGAGATGCCCCCGTGTGTGGAGAGAGATGCCCCGTGTGTGGAGAGATATGGCCCCGTGTGTGGAGAGAGATGCCCCGTGTGTGGAGAGAGATGCCCCGTGTGTGGAGAGAGATGCCCCGTGTGTGGAGAGAGAGATGCCCCGTGTGTGGAGAGAGATGCCCCGTGTGTTGGAGAGAGAGATGCCCCGTGTGTGGAGAGCGATGCCCCCTGTGTGTGGAGAGAGATGCCCCGTGTGTGGAGAGAGATGCCCGTGTGTGCAGAGCGATGCCCCGTGTTGGAGAGAGATGCCCTGTGTGTGGAGAGAGATGCCCCCTGTGTGGAGAGAGATGCCCTGTGTGTGGAGAGAAATGCCCCGTGTGTGGAGAGAGATGCCCCCCTGTGTGGAGAGAGATGCCCCGTGTGTGGAGAGCGATGCTCCGTGTGTGATGATGATGTGTTGGATCACAGAGCACGTAACGCGGTCCGCTGTCATGCTCGGACATCGTTTTGAACACGAAACTCCACAGCTGTTTCATTGCAATAGGATGTCTTGCTATTCATCCACGTGCATATCAGTGACTGTTCGTTTGTGTTTAATCTGTAAGAGCCCGGATGCAAAGCTTCATCAGATACTCTGAGCCTAAAATGGTTTGTTTGCTCAAAGACAAATGACATTGGTTGTCCACGAACCGTTATCCTGGAGAACGTTGTGATTGGATGGAGAAAAAAACGGTAGAAACTACAGACAGCTGATCTGGACTCTCCTGATGACCATCAGCCAATCAGAGGAATGAAACCTGCGGCCTCAAGTGATGCATTCTGGGATAGGATAGCTGTCAGGAAGGGTCGTGGGCAGGTCAGGAACACTGGAGGATGTTGATGAGTCGAGCGACAGCAACAACTTGTGTTTGACCATCATGTCTTCCCCTGGGGCGCGATCAAACCTCACAAACGTTCTTTACTGTCACGGATGAGGTCTTATCCTCCATCTTGCTGTCATTAGGAAGACGCTTTTAGCTCGGGCCAGCTCGGATTCCATCTGGACCTCATTGTTGTGGCTGGAACCAGACCTGCACATGTGATCTGAACAGTGTGTGATTTATCTCTGGATCAGACCAATACCAACCGGTCTGTCAGACTTTGGTTTCCACTCCGATTGGCTACACTTTGTCTGTTGGCATGACAAATAGTGCCATGGAAACTGAAGTTGGGGTACATTCTCCACAACTTTGAGTTGTAAAACCACATGCAGTGAACTTTGATCTTGGAGTGGTTAGATCAGTAGAGGACCCTTCTGGCTTAATGATATTTCACAATCTGCGTCCGTTGGAGAGAGAGAAACACAAAGTTTCCATGATGGTTAATCTGGATTTCTAAGTAATTTGGGCTCATTTGGTTTCCACCCACATTCCCGATGAAATTCAAGGGCACTCAAAGAATAATAATAATAATTTAAAAAATGTCCTGATTATACAGCCTGAGTATCTGTGGTCCAGGTGCTCTGGATACAAAGTTCAACTGAATGAATTAGATGTAAATGCAGCCGATGGTCTGGTATTCAGAGCTTGGAATATGAATGTTGTAAACAACATCTCGGTGGGATTAAAATGGGTAACCCTCTTATGGAATTCCTCCAACGGTCTTTCAGCTTCTTCAACACAAGAGGTTATGTGAAACCAGAGCTCGCTGGCAGTGCGTGTGCATGTCTGGCCCTGCTTATGTGTGCGTGTTTGTGGTAGTGTGTGTGCATTTTGGCTCTGCTTATGTGTGTGTGGTAGTGTGTGTGCATTTGTGGCTCTGCTAATGGGTGTGTGTGTGTGTGTGTTAATGTGTGTATGTTCCCTCCTCGCCCCTGGCTCCAGTCAAGGCTCGGTTGACCCACTGTGCAGTGTGTTCACAGTTTCTCTAACCCTAAACTGACCACTAACTGACCCCTCCTGTTCAGGTGAACCGTAACCTGACCACTAACTGACCACTCCTGTTCAGGTGAACCCGCGGTCGCCTGCCAGTAAGGAGACCTACCAGGAGCGCTTGTTACGCTTGGAGGGAGACAAGGAGTCCCTCGTCCTACAGGTAACACTCTCATTTGCCATGGTAACACTCTCATCTTCCCATGGTAACATACAGGACCTGTACAGCAATGTTTACGTCACACACGGCCCTATATCCATCAACCTATCTAACAATAACCTGTAGTTACTGTTAGTATGTATCTAGTACTGTGCATGAGTAGGCACTCTCTGCACATGAATGCAGTGTTTGAGGTTCATCTTCTGTCTTCTACGTCGGCGTGTCAGGAGAAAAATATCCCTGCTTTTGTTGTTAGTGTGTTAGTTCCCTTAGCAGCAGTTTCTGTTTTCTCTAACGAGTACGTTCTCTACGTTCATACACAGCTCTCCACCTATATCTGTGTCCTTGGCCCCGGTGTAACTAGGTAAAAGACCATTGCAAGAGTTGAACTGTGGGCAAGGCATTTTCGCTTCTAAAATAACATGCCCACAGTTCAACTCTAACAATATACTTTCATCAGTTACCGTTTCCATTGCATGGGTGTTGAGATCAGCCTGACCCATACAATAGAGTCATTGAGCTCCACTGTACCCGCTGTGTAGAACATGAACCTGGGCTGGGAGAACCGGACACCTGGCCCCTTGGCCCTCTCTGATCACAAACACATATCACATCTGTGAACCAGTCACTTCACCAGAGCAGGGACATGTCTGTGGAGCACGGAGGTGTGTGTGGGAGTGGGGTTTTGCAACACTCTGTAGTGAGGTTGTGGTTTTGTTAATTTTGCAGGGTTAGACAAGTGTCGCAATGGTGGTGATTGTTTGTTTTTCGGATAATATTGCTTCACAGTGTTTTGGTGTGTGTGTGTGTATGTATGCCTGCGTTGTGTGTATGTGTGTGTGTTTCTCAAAGTTGCTGAGTTAGGGCCATTCCCTCAGTCAAGTGCAGGCCTGTTTCCTGGTACACACCTAGGTGTGTGTGTGAGCCTGTTAATTGTTGTCTGCTTGTAACTCAGGTGTCACATACCCAGCAACATTCCACCACTAAACATTTACGTGATTGGCCGGTCGAGCCCTGTGTGGCTACAGTGATTGGCTGGAGACTAATTATTTTTCGCACCACTTTATATTTAACCTGGATACTGCAGACCTGATCTGGGCAGCTAGTCCACCTTCTGAAGGACAAAGGATTCATTCAACATGAGGAGAAGGGAAATATTTGCACTGTATAATCTGGCACTGTGAAGGGTATATCAACAGCGGTGTAAACACGCAGTCAAGTGCATGAAGGAGGAGGTGGGGGTGATGGCAAGGGGGGGAAAGTGCATTTCTACGACCCTGGGGGGTGAGGAATGGAGGGGGGGGGGTTGAGTGGGAGGAGGGGGATGTGGAATGTTTAGGGGTCAGGTGGGGTCAGGATGGTTAGATTGGCTTTTGTTTTGTGTCGGGAGTCAGGTGGCTGAGCGGTGAGGGAGTCGGGCTACTAAATGTAAATGTCCAACGTCTTGTATTGATATTATTTCTGTCTTTGTCTCACCTAACTCCCACACACACACACACACACACACACCACACACACACGCACACACAGGTGAGCGTGCTCACGGACCAGGTGGAAGCTCAAGGCCTGAAGATCAGTGATCTAGAGAACTGCTTGGAGGAACACCAGCTCAAACTGAACTCTACTGAAGAGATGCTGAAACAGGTACAGCACGTCTACTGATACCACCTCAGCTCTCTCTCTTTCACTCAGCCTTTATCTCTCTCTCTCTCTGTCTCTTTATCTCTTTCCAACTCTATCTACCTCTCTCTCTCTCTCTTTCCATCTCTATATTGCTGTCTCTCTCTAACTCTCTCTTCCCCTCTCTCTCTCTCCCTCTCCCCTTCCTCTCTCCTTATCCCCCCTTCTCTCTCTCTTTATCCTCTCCCCTCCCGCCCCCCCCTCTCTCCCTATCCCCTCCCGCCCCCCCCCCCCCCTCTCTCTCTCTCTCTCTCTCTCTCTCTCTCTCTCTCTCTCTCTCTCTCTCTCTCTCTCTCTCTCTCTCTCTCTCTCTCTCTCTCTCTCTCTCTCCCTATCCCCACCTCCCTCTCTCTCTCTCTCTCTCTCTCCCTATCCCCCCTCTCTGTCTCTCTATTTCTCTCAACAACTCATCATCTTTTATGTATGACCAGAACGCAGAGACGCCAGTGGGCATCAGATCTTTACTCATAGCTGCTATCTGTTTAATGAGCTCTGGGAGAACTTAGGAGTACTTCCAGGTTGTGTGTCTGCTGTTGTGAGACAGGATATGGGCAGAGCAGGAGATCAGCAGAGGGTCTGTCTCCCAGACTGTCTGTCCGAGGCTCCTGGTTCTTCCCAGGAGGAAATTCCTGCACAGAATTCCAGTGTGCCTGAGGCCTCGATCACCGTGACAACCCAAATATTTTGGGGGGGGCGGCTGGTTCACGTCCAGGAGCGAGGCTTGGAGAGCCGACTTGGTTCTAGTTACGGTTCTGTTGTGTTCTGAGCAGGTCTGGTTCTGTTGTGTTCTGAGCGGGTCTGGTTCTGTTGTGTTCTTAGCTGGTCTGGTTCTGTTGTGTCTGCCTGCCTGCCTGCCTGCCTGCCTGCCTGTCTGTCTGTCTGTCTGTCTGTCTGTCTGCCTGTCTGCCTGTCAGCCTGTCTGCCTGTCTGTTTGTCTGCCTGTCTGCCTGCCTGCCTGCCTGTCAGCCTGTCAGCCTGTCTGCCTGTCTGTTTGTCTGCCTGCCTGCCTGCCTGCCTGCCTGCCTGCCTGTCTGCCTGTCTGCCTGTCTGCCTGTCTGCCTGTCTGTCTGTCTGCCTGTCTGCCTGCCTGCCATGCCTCCTACCAGAGTAAGAGAGAGAGAAAGAGAGAGTCTCAGAAAGCAACTAAGTGAGTGAGGGAGGGAGGGAGGGGAGTAAGAGAGGGAGGGAGGGAGGAGGTAGTAGTAAGGGAGGGATTCAGCGGGAGAGAGGGAGTGCCGTCTGTTAGCTGGGAGGTGTGTGTCCACGTCTCTCTCTGAGGTAGACGTCAGGATGTGAGAAGGTTCTTTCAAACTCCTATCGACGGAGACACTGCAACTAAGGAGACACTGTAACTACGGAGACACTGTAACTACGGAGACACTGTAACTACGGAGACACTGTAACTACATAGCCATGACAGCACTACAGGACAGGCTTGATTTGTCAGCAGGACCTCTGACTTCTTGAAGGTAGGATCTTCCTCTTGTCATTATAGTCATTACGAAGACAACTGCCCGGCGAATTGAGACAGAGCTTGACTGCTGTATGATCGATCCATCTCTTCCTATCTGTGTTGGCTTCACTGCAGCCTGATTACTCCCTGAGCAGAGCAAACTGTTCCAAAGGGCACGGTTGGGTTTTATGGAGACGTGGTCATTATGAGGCTTTGGACTTGAGCCGCAAATCTCTTCCTAGTGACACAACTCTAATATTTTCCATGTGCTCTCTCCCAGAAATACTCTGAAGCTGTTTTTCTGAAAATCTTTTTTTTTTTTGTGAACGCAGTACTGGGCCTGCTCAGACAGCACGCTGCTCCTCACTAAGTGGTTTTACACCTGCCCGCAAATCAACTCAATTAGAAACAGGATCTGTGTGTTTGTGAGGTTTGGCTCGCTCTGGAGGTCTGGAGTTGTGAGCTGGCACCTCAGCAGCTGTCGGAGGCATGAAGGGATCTCTGTTCTGGCTCCAGCCCGGGGTGTGACTGACAACACTTTACAGGAGATAAATAAAAACGTAAACATGCACCAGCTGAGCGTCACGCCGCTCACTATTTGTTGCTGGAGTGGGTCCCCCTTTCCCTCCCTCCCTCCCTCCCTTCCTTCCTTCCTTCCTTCCTTCCTTCCTTCCTTCCTTCCTTCCTTCCTTCCTTCCCTCCCTTCCCTTCCCTTCCCTCCCTTCCTCTCTCTGTCTCTCTCCCTCCCTCTCTCTGTCTCCCTCTGTCCTGCTCCGTCTCTCTCTCTCCCTCCCTCCCTTCCTCTCTCCCTTCCCCTCTCTGTCTCTCTCCCTCCCTCTCTCTGTCTCCCTCTGTCCTGCTCTGTCTCTCTCTCTCCCTCCGTCCATCTTTCCTTCTTGTGTGTTAGTGTCAGACAGAGAGAGAGACTGTGACAGAAGCAGTATAAATAGTGTTCAGAGCCTGTGTATATTTAGCTGCTTCCACAGCACTCACAGAACCAGAACGTTTATCTGTAGACGGGACAGTTACACCGAAGTTACAAGGTAGCTGCTTCAGTCTTACCTTTGTGTGTGTGTGTGTGTGCATGTTTGTATGTTTGGGAAAGACAGGGAAAGTTTTGTATTGCCTCTGCCTTCTGTACTTTTGTTTTGATAATAACACATGTATGTATGTGTGGATATGGGAATGTCTCTGTGTGTCTGTATGTGTCTGTGTGTGTATGGGTATGTGTATGTCTGTGTGTGTATGGGTGTGTGTGTGTCTGTGTGTGTGTGTGTATGGGTGTATGTGTGTGCGTGTGTGTGTCCGGTGGACAGGAGCTTCACAGGAGAACCTCCCTGGAGAGCCAGAAACTGGAGCTGCTGGGCCAGGTGTCCTACCTGAACATCCAGCTGACCAACATGGAGGGCAGACACGCCCAGGGAGTAGAGAGACAGCACAAAGCTGAGGTAAAGGACATGGACAACACACTGTCATGCGTGGGAACACATGCTAGTCACGTAGCTAGTCATGCTAGCACATAGCTGGTCATGTTAGCACATAGCTAGTCACATAGCTAGTCATGTTAGCACATAGCTAGTCACATAGCGAGTCATGTTAGCACATAGCTAGTCACATAGCTAGTCACATAGCTAGTCACATAGCTAGTCATGCTAGCACATAGCTAGTCACATAGCTAGTCACATAGCTAGTCATGCTAGCACATAGCTAGTCACATAGCTAGTCATGTTAGCACATAGCTAGTCACATAGCTAGTCACATAGCTAGTCATGCTAGCACATAGCTAGTCACATAGCTAGTCACATAGCTAGTCATGTTAGCACATAGCTAGTCACATAGCTAGTCATATTAGCACATAGCTAGTCACGTTAGTATAGCTACAGTTGAAGAAGAAGATGATCACCCTGCTCCTCCTGAACATGGCTGATCACTCAGTGATCTAGTAGTCTTCCCTGCTCCTCCTGAACATGGCTGATCACTCTGTGATCTACTAGTCTTCCCTGCTCCTCCTGAACATGGCTGATCACTCAGTGATCTAGTAGTCTTCCCTGCTCCTCCTGAACATGGCTGATCACTCAGTGATCTAGTAGTCTTCCTGCTCCTCCTGAACATGGCTGATCACTCTGTGATCTACTAGTCTTCCCTGCTCCTCCTGAACATGGCTGATCACTCTGTGATCTACTAGTCTTCCCTGCTCCTCCTGAACATGGCTGATCAGCTAAGGAG
>NC_085027.1:1500665-1576791 GCF_963692335.1 Osmerus eperlanus
ATAAAGTGTTCCATAACTACATCTAAATCAAAGCAAAATGTATTTGTATAGCCCTTTTTACACGCAAGCATGTCGCAGAGGGCTTCACACACGCCCATAGAACTGCCCCTCAACCAACCTAAACCCTCAAGGAAGACAAGAAAAAACTCCCAGAAAAACTCACTAGAGGAGAAAAAATGGAAGAAACCTTGGGAGGAGCAATTCAGTGAGGGATCCCCTCCTCCAGAGACGGTTGGTGAAAGAGAGGAGCAGAACACAGGCTTAACATAGTCATGACTATGTGTTTCAGGATCGCAGGATCGAGGAACTGACCCTCCTGTTGAGCCAGTGCCGACAGTTTAGAGAGATCTCCACGTCCAGGCATGGTAACCACGGTAACCACACATCCATCCCTCCTCCTCTCCATCTCTCCATCCCTCTTCCTCTCCATCTCTCCTCTTCTCCATCTCTCCATTCCTCCTCCTCTCCATCTCTCCTCATCTCCATCTCTTATCCTGTCCATCTCTCCTCCTCTCCATCTCTCCATCTCTCCTTCTCCATCCCTCCTCCTCTCCATCTCTCCTCCTCTCCATCTCTTATCCTGTCCATCTCTCCCCCTCTCCATCCCTCCATCTCTCCTCCTCTCCACTTTTTAATAACACAGCTGTGTTTTTGCCCTAGCCCCGCCTCCGGCCTCGCCCCCTGCTATCCCCGTGTCCAATCAGAGGACGCCGTCCAGCAGCAGTGAGGAGGAGGAGCAGGGCGCCATGACGACGGCTCTGTCCACCGACTCCCCGTCCAGCAGCCTGAAGTCTGAGGTGGGGGGGGGGGGGGGGGGGGTGAGGCGGTGGGGGGTGAGTAGTCCTAAGTATCAAATCATTTTGATTTGATTTGATACTTAGAGTGGGGGGGTTAGGGGGTGAGTAGTGGGGGGGTTAGGGGGTGAGGCGGTGGGGGGTTAGGGGGTGAGTAGTGGGGGGGTTAGGGGGTGAGTAGTGGGGGGGTTAGGGGGTGAGTAGTGGGGGGGTTAGGGGGTGAGTAGTGGGGGGTTAGGGGGTGAGTAGTGGGGGGGTTAGGGGTGAGTAGTGGGGGGTTAGGGGGTGAGTAGTGGGGGGTTAGGGGGTGAGTAGTGGGGGGGTTAGGGGGTGAGTAGTGGGGGGTTAGGGGGTGAGTAGTGGGGGGTTAGGGGGTGAGTAGTGGGGGGGTTAGGGGGTGAGTAGTGGGGGGGTTAGGGGGTGAGTAGTGGGGGGGTTAGGGGGTGAGTAGTGGGGGGTTAGGGGGTGAGTAGTGGGGGGTTAGGGGGTGAGTAGTGGGGGGTTAGGGGGTGAGTAGTGGGGGGTTTAGGGGGTGAGTAGTGGGGGGTTAGGGGGTGAGTAGTGGGGGGGTTATGGGGTGAGGCGGTGGGGGGTTAGGGGGTGAGTAGTGGGGGGGTTAGGGGGTGAGTAGTGGGGGGGTTAGGGGGTGAGGCGGTGGGGGGTTAGGGGGTGAGTAGTGGGGGGGTTAGGGGGTGAGTAGTGGGGGGGTTAGGGGGTGAGGCGGTGGGGGGTTAGGGGGTGAGTAGTGGGGGGGTTAGGGGGTGAGTAGTTGGGGGGTTAGGGGGTGAGTAGTGGGGGGGTTAGGGGGTGAGTAGTGGGGGGGTTAGGGGGTGAGTAGTGGGGGGGTTAGGGGGTGAGTAGTGGGGGGTTAGGGGGTGAGTAGTGGGGGGTTAGGGGGTGAGTAGTGGGGGGGTTAGGGGTTGAGTAGTGGGGGGGTTAGGGGGTGAGTAGTGGGGGGGTTAGGGGGTGAGTAGTGGGGATGAAATGAGGAGATGGGCTTGGGGGGTGGCGGGGAGTAAGACTGGCGAGTGGATCGGGGAGGTGAGGAGGGAAGGAGGGGGTAAAAAAATGAGAGGAGGAAGGAGTGAAGGGGAGGAGGAGGGGAGAGGGTTAGGATCACCCACGTTGAGGTGCATTTGTTTCGTCTCTCCTCAGTCCCAGCTGTCCTCCAGCAGCTCCTCCCCACAGCTGCGTTCCTCGCTCTCCCCTCACAAAGACCCCCGCTCCAAGTAAGAAGCCTTGACGTCCCCAGAGATGGGAAGTAACAAAGTACAAATATTTTTAACGTTTTTTTTTTTGTTTCAAAAGGTTGAAAAAAATGTTGTGCCATGGTGTGTGAACACAAATATTTTGTTGTTGTTTTTGTTTTGAAAGGTTGAAAAAATATTTTCTAAAAAGGTTTCAAAGAAAAAGAGTACTTGATGAGGACTCTACTGTACTCTGCTCTGCTTTGTTAACATTAAATGTTTGTTTCATCAGGCCACAGCCCCTGCTTCTCTCCAGCAGCATGAAAAACCTTCTCTCATGACCTCTGTCTCAGTCCTTCTGCTGTGATCCAGCACATCTCTCTCTCTGAACCATAACTTTTTCCACGCTTCACCTCCCTCTCGTTCTACTCTACCTCCCTGTAGCCTGTGATAGACAGCACCCTATTGGCTCACGCTTCACCTGAGGTACTTCTGTTTCCATACGTGATCCCAAACTGCTCGGCTCTTTCAGTGTGTGTTGTGTGTTGTGTGTACACCCGGAACCAAATACCATTTTCTGCGTCTTTCGTAAACACGTGTTGATTCTGTGTCAGATGTGTGGACTGTGTTACACGTGTTGATCCTGTGTCAGATGTGTGGACTGTGTTACATGTGTTGATCCTGTGTCAGATGTGTGGTCTGTGTTACATGTGTTGATCCTGTGTCAGATGTGTGGATCCTGTGTCAGATGTGTGGTCTGTGTTACACGTGTTGATCCTGTGTCAGATGTGTGGACTGTGTTACATGTGTTGATCCTGTGTCAGATGTGTGGACTGTGTTACATGTGTTGATCCTGTGTCAGATGTGTGGACTGTGTTACATGTGTTGATCCTGTGTCAGATGTGTGGTCTGTGTTACATGTGTTGATCCTGTGTCAGATGTGTGGTCTGTGTTACATGTGTTGATCCTGTGTCAGATGTGTGGACTGTGTTACATGTGTTGATCCTGTGTCAGATGTGTGGACTGTGTTACATGTGTTGATCCTGTGTCAGATGTGTGGACTGTGTTACATGTGTTGATCCTGTGTCAGATGTGTGGACTGTGTTGCTTCCCCAGGTCCAGCAGGGGGAGAGCAGGTGTTCCACCTTGCCTGTGAAGGTTTGTTTGTTGTTTGGAAGTCATTTAGATGTTTTTCTTTACTCTGAAGAATGGTTTATTTTTTGTTTACCTATAGTGTCCCCTGACTCTGACTGTTAGGTAACAGTATGCACTTTTGATCCGGGATCTGCTGCTGTAGTTAATATCACCTGCTGAATGAATCACATGACTAACATGTGGAACGTCAGGTGTCACTCACGGAGCACAACGGAGACTGCGAGGCCGGAGACACCAGCGAGGCTGGAGAGACCAGCGAGGCCAGCGAGGCCAGGGAGACTGCAGACAGCCCAGAGGCCAGGGAGACCGGGGAGGCCAGCGACTCTCAGAGCCAGAGATCTCCAGCGACGAGTGAGGACGGAGACTCCATCCAGAGTAAGCTTTACGTAGCGTTAAACATCCAGAGTAAGCTTTACGTAGCGTTAAACATCCAGAGTAAGCTTTACGTAGCGTTAAACATCCAGAGTAAGCTTTACGTAGCGTTAAACATCCAGAGTAAGCTTTACGTAGCGTTAAACATCCAGAGTAAGCTTTACGTAGCGTTAAACATCCAGAGTAAGCTTTACGTAGCGTTAAACATCCAGAGTAAGCTTTACGTAGCGTTAAACATCCAGAGTAAGCTTTACGTAGCGTTAAACATCCAGAGTAAGCTTTACGTAGCGTTAAACATCCAGAGTAAGCTTTACGTAGCGTTAAACATCCAGAGTAAGCTTTACGTAGCGTTAAACATCCAGAGTAAGCTTTACGTAGCGTTAAACATCCAGAGTAAGCTTTACGTAGCGTTAAACATCCAGAGTAAGCTTTACGTAGCGTTAAACATCCAGAGTAAGCTTTACGTAACGTTAAACTGTTGCCCACATATTTATACCACACTTACTTAGAATCATGACTACTTTGAACTATGATAAAATAGCTATAAAAAGCAATGGAAATACACCTTTTAGCATGACTACATACATCCTAATATACCATCTACACATGTTGTCTGCGTGTTCTTGACATGAAAGGCTGGGCAGCATGGTATGTGCGTCAGTAGAGTCAGGGTCGTGGTGGTCCTCTCTCTGATCCTGGACCTCAGACTGAGCCCAGCCCAGGGTTATTCCTGCTTCAGACCCAGACCACACTCAGCCCCACCCTCCCTCTCTCTCTCACACCACCCTCACCCTGACCCCACCCTCCCTCTCTAACGCACCACACTCCCCACCCCACCCCTAGTCTCTCTGATTGACCATGCTCACCCTAACCCCACCCTCCCTCTCTGATTGACCACACTCCCACACCCCACCCTATCCCGCTGAAAATAGGGAGGATGAGAGAGCCACTGTGACCGTGGCCTCCACAATCTGCATGTAGCACCACCCAGTGGTCATAGTCATGCATTACATGTCTGGAATTACTTGCGACCAATACTCCAAACCCAAAAAATGGTAGATCCTGTGATACACAGCTCCACTTGACCCCACACTCGCAGGATAAAGTGTCAAGCCACTAATCAGAGCTGTACTCTCTCTCTCTCTCTCCGCTCTGCGAAGGAAAGACTGAGAAGACAGGAAGTGTCCCGCCCTCTGACTCCTCCCCCCAGTCCTCAGGGGCGGAGTCAGGTCAGCGGTTGGTGGGCTCTCCGGAACACCTGAAGAACAACAGGAGCATCAGGAAGCTGTGGGGGAAGTGAGTCAGCACGAGTACACACTACCTGCCTACAAGTACACACTACCTGCCTACAAGTACACACTACCTGCCTATAAGTACACACTACCTGCCTACAAGTACACACTACCTTCCTACAAGTACACACTACCTGTCTACAAGTACACACTACTTACGTAGGAGTACACACTACCTACCAACAAGTACACACTACTCTCTCTTTACCTCTCATTTTCCCTCACCACTCTCCCAGGCTGAGGAGGACCCAGTCTGGGGGGCTCCAGTCTGGGGGGCTCCAGTCTGGGGGGCTCCAGTCTGGGGGGCTCCAGTCAGTGGACCAGGACCAGAGCCAGTTCAGGAGGGGGGGTCTGCGGGCCACGGCAGGGCCCAGGCTGACGAGGAGCCCAGGTTCTGCCAGCGCAGTACGGTAAAGACCCGGTTCTGCGAGTATTTGAAAGACCTGGTTCTACCAGCACAGTACGGTAAAGACCTGGTTCTACCAGAGCAGTACAGTAAAGACCTGGTTCTGGGCTGCATGGAGAAGGGGCTAACAGCAACAACAAGAGCAGGATATTTAATTCCCTTTCCTAAAACCATGATCTTCAAAGGTAATTCTTGTCACGCAGACAGACTGATGGGTGTGTGTTTTCTGTCACGTGTATCTCAGTGATGTCAACACTCCGTTCTGCCAGTGGAGCCGGGATCAGGTGTGCGGCTGGCTGGAGGACTGTGGCCTGGGGCAGTACGTCAACCTGACCAGGCAGTGGGTGGAGAACGGCCAGACACTGCTGTCTGCGACGCCCCAGGACTTTGAGAAGGTCAGGAACAGGAGGAGAGCTGGTTAACATCCGTACCGTGCAAAAGTCTTAGGCACAAAGAAATGTGTATACATGCTTGTGTGCCTCTGTGAGTCTTAATGTGTGTGTGTCTTTGTGTGTGTGTGTGTCTGTGTGTGTGTGTGTGTGTGTGTGTGTGTGTGTGTGAGAGCAGGACATGGGAATGAAGCACGCCCTCCACAGGAAGAAGCTGCAGCTGGCTCTGACCTCCCTCAGCAGCAACGTGGTGGAGAAGTCCTCCGAGCTGGACCACATCTGGGTCACACGTACGTTCACATTTAACCCACCTCACCTCCCCTCACCTCACCTCCCCTCACCTTACCTCACCTCATCTCCCCCCACCTAATTCCACCCCCCCTCACCTCACCTCCCCTCACCTTACCTCACCTCATCTCCCCCCACCTAATTCCACCCCCCCTCACCTCACCTCCCCTCACCTTACCTCACCTCATCTCCCCCCACCTAATTCCACCCCCCCTCACCTCACCGCTACGCAAACCTCTCCAATCTATACCGCATTCGGACACTTCTTTAAGGCCCATTCAGTTGCCTACATTCACCACCAACCTTAGCCAAGACCTGGACAATTGAAATGCTGACTGAGGTGAAATTCCTTTCCAGGCTGGTTGGATGACATTGGGCTCCCTCAGTACAAAGACCAGTTCCACGAGGGCAGAGTGGATGGAAGGATGATCCAGTATCTCACTGTGGTAAGACCTTAGTAGTGGATCCCAGAGCAGAACGAAAATAATATGAATATAAAAGTGCAGTCAGTGTTCACACTCAACTTTTGACGTGTGTTTGTGTTGTTGTGTGTGCGTGTGTGTGTCTGTTCTGTTCCTCCAGAACGACCTCTTGACCCTGAAGGTCACTAGCCAGCTCCACCACCTCAGCATCAAGTGTGCCATCCACGTCCTCCACGTCAACAAGTTCAACCCCCACTGCCTCCGCCGCAGGCCTGGGGAGGAGGTGAGGGGGGGGGGAGGTGGTGAGGGGGGGAGGGAGGAGGTGAGGGAGGGGGTGAGGGGGAGGAGGTGAGGGAGGGGGGAGGTGAGGGGGGGGGAGGGGGTGAGGGAGGGGGGAGGGGGTGAGGGGGAGGAGGTGAGGGAGGGGGGAGGGGGTGAGGGGGATGAGGTGAGGGAGGGGGGAGGAGGTGAGGGGGGGGAGGAGGTGGGGGGGAGGGGGTGAGGGGGAGGAGGTGAGGGGGAGGTGGTGAGGGGGGGGGGGGTGAGGGGGGGGGGAGGAGGTGAGGGGGGGAGGAGGTGAGGGGGGGGGAGGGGGTGAGGGAGGGGGGAGGGGGTGAGGGGGAGGAGGTGAGGGAGGGGGGAGGAGGTGAGGGGGGGGAGGAGGTGGGGGGGGGAGGGGGAGGAGGTGAGGGGGGGGGTGAACGGTGAACGGTGGGAGGGGCAGGGCGAGGAGAGGGAGGGAGGGAGGAGAGAGGGTGGCATGAAGAGATGAGTGGTTCATAGTCTTATGTCTGGTGTGTGTGTGTGCATCCATGTGTGTGTTGCCCCCCAGAAGCAGCCCCCTCCCTCGGAGGTGGTGCAGTGGTCCAACCACCGGGTGATGGAGTGGCTGCGGGCGGTGGAGCTGGCGGAGTATGCCCCCAACCTGAGGGGCAGCGGGGTGCACGGGGGGCTCATCGTGAGTGTCTCTCCCTCAACCCCACCCTTCACCCTCTCTCCTTAACCCCACCCTGCACCCTCTCTCCTTAACCCCACCCTTCACCCTCTCTCCTTAACACCACCGTGCACCATCTCTTCTTACAGTAGAAGACTCAGGTTACAAGTCGTTCAGTCAGAAGACGGTCAGATTAGAATTTTATGATTTTATCTGTTTTTGTTTGGGAGGGAAAATTGTTTTTTTAGTTGGATCTTAAATCTGAATCTCATCTGAACCTTTTCTGAATCTGAATGAGAATCTGAACCTGATCAGAACCTGAATCTCAACCTGAACCTGATCTGAATCTCAACCTGAACCTGATCTGAATCTGCACGGTACACTCACATTTCTTTATATGCAGCTATGTAACACAGAGACACACCACAGAGACTCTCTCTCAACACTCCTATCCACCGTGTGTCCACACCTTCCTCCCTTCCCCCCTCCTCCCCGCCCCTTCCTCCCCTCCTCTCCTCCCCCCTCCCCCGCTGGTGAGCTCCAACTCTCTCCCGTCTCCCCGTCCAGATTCTGGAGCCTCGGTTCAGCTCAGAGACCCTGGCCCTGCTCCTCAACATCCCTCCTCAGAAGACGCTGCTCCGCCGCCACCTGGCCTCCGCCTTCTCCCTCCTGGTGGGGCCGCAGGCCTCCCTGGAGAAGAGGGAGTACGCCAACGCCACCGGCCACGTGCCCCTCACCACCACCGCCAAAGTCAAGGTACGACCGCCGCCGAGACATTTGACCTTTTGGGCACTTTAGGTTTTTGAGGGAGGAGAGAGAGAGGGAGGGACAAAAGGAGATGAGGTGAAGAGAGAGGCAGTGAGGGAGGATGAGAGAGGAAGAAAAAGATGGAGGTAGATGGAGAGAGGATGAGAGGTAAAGAGAGGTGGAGGGAGGCAGATGGAGGGAGGGAGGTGGGGAGAGGAAGTAGGAGCATTTACTGGTCTGTCTGTCTTTCCAGCCCAAGAAGCTGGGCTTCAACCACTTCAGCCACCTGAGGAAGAGGAGACCTGACGAGACGGAGGACTACATCTGTCCCATAGACACGGGAGCACTTGTTGTCCCTAACGGGGTCTCCCCACGGCCATACGCAGGCCTCCGGGGCCTCAACCCCATTCTGGACCGAGACACAGATGCGATGCAGGAGCAGGTGGGGACTAAGACCTGAGACTGACCCTCCTTCCAACCAATGACTGCCAAGCTCACAGCTTCCTAACCCCACCCCGACATGCCAGTGCAAAACACGTGCACCCCTGATTACTCCCTGAATCGAGGTGCTGAAATTGCGATTCACGGGAGAATCAAATGTGTCGATTTCGCCTTTCGATGCTCTCGAACAGTGATTTGCTGGAAGCGCTGTAGTGATGATGAGAGCTGGTCATTGGTTACTTGCTTCATCCTTGATCCACCTGATCGCGTCGGCATGGTGATTCACCTAAGAGACGAGCTCTAACAGGTTTTTTTTGATGGTCGCTCTCTGCATTCCTCCTGAAATGGGACGATGAACTCACTCTGCTTAAGATTCTTCCAGTAGCACCCCCCCACCCCAACCCCCCCCCCCCCCTAGTGTTCCTGATGTTAACCTCCCCCCCCCCCCCCCCCTAGTGTTCCTGATGTTAACCTCCCCCCCCCCCCCTAGTGTTCCTGATGTTAACCTCCCCCCTCTCCCCCTAGTGTTCCTGATGTTAACCTCCCCCCTCCAGTGTTCCTGATGTTAACCTCCCCCTGCAGTGTTTAGTTTGACTGTCTCTGCTTTGCTATAGTGTATTACTTGCTTTCCGATGCCAATTCAGAATCCAGATCATTATATATGCTTTGTTGTGATCATCATGTACTGTTGTTATATTTTTGTTGTTTCTGCACCTCTCCGAGTTCCCGTGCGTAAACTGATTTTACTCATTTATTTTTAAATGTATAATCAAATACTGTATATGTTGTTTGGTACGCAACTTATTTATTTCTCAGCCACCTGAATGGCTCATTACCAGGAAAAAATTGCCTAAGAAAATTCACTGCTCTCGAGGCGTTGTTTTAGTTGAATGCAAGCTAATTGTTTTCACTCACCAAGCCTCTCACCAAAATCCTTAATTCATTCACATTAAAACAATTGCATAAATCCCTGGGATGTGATATGACATGTTATATGTCCCTAGGATGTGGTTACATGTTCTATATCTGATGTATCGGGCTAGGGTGGCGATACTGTTAACTCTGCTGTAATGGGGGTCTTCATCCCTCCAGTGTAGAGAAACGACTCTTTGACCATCATCATCACCACCACCACCAGATCAAAGAGATGTTGCAATGGTTATGGAGGTCCGAGAAATCAATCCATTATCCGCACTCCTCATCCAGACTCCAAATGGACAAGCTTTCAGACTGATCCAGAACTGACCTCTCGTTGGTGGAAAATTAAACTTGTTTAAACCCAGTGTACTTGCTTTTATTCTTTTGATACTTAACTTTTTGTTTGACTACCTCGTGATGCTGAATAGGAACATGTGTATATTATAATAATGTTTAAATAATATTTCATGGTCTGTGTATCCTCTTGTAGTCGTCAAATAATGCTCTGAAAACTTCTTCGGCAGACGTAGCAGGCTATTCGCAGTCATACTGCCAACAACACTCACGGTGGAAAATAAATAATTTTTTTATGGTGTGCTTATATATATTCTATATATATTCTATATTCTCTCTTACATATTATTTTCCCACCCTAACTAGTCGCTGAATTTTTGCAGTGTCGATATGTGCGTATTGTTCCCGAAAGCGTTGCTTACTTTTAGTGTTTGTGGCGAAAAGTTAAGGTAACGGTAGCTAACTAGCTAGTCACAGTCACAACGTCACAAACCTGCGCGCGTTTACCACTACCAGTAGACATCAGTTCGGTTGCCCGTTAGCGACTGGGAGATAGCTAGCTAGTCTAGCCAAAAATGCATAAAGACGGCTACAGAAACGCCACAGGCACAGGCCAGGTTGATAACATATTATGTAGCTTGCTATGTTTCCAGACTGTGATATCAACACCCTGGATTTTCGCCCTTCGTACTTTTTATCTCTAGCATTGTTGCAATCCCACACAGCAGCAGCGGTAATTTCACGGTCCGGTTTAGGACTCGGAGCTAAACGGACACAGCCGGCTTCTCCAGGTGAGCAAAATGGTACATTATGCCTATGATGTGTTCTTCTGTAGCTTATACAGTTCTCCAAAGCACCGAATGTACCAGTGCCAGCTGGTAACCAGCTACAGTAGCTAGCCTACTAACTACCGGTCAGCTTTGTTTTCCCTTTATTTGCGCTGATGGTGAGTTTTCAGACAGTTGTTACTGACATAATGATCGCCTACAGTAAACTTTTTCTAAGCCAATTTTCCCAAAATACATGTAGAGCTTATTTACGTTTTGGTGGGTATATTTTCAGTTTGCAGATGGTACTATTTGAATCACGAATCAATTAAAATATAGCCAACAGAAATATCAGTTGTAAAGTACACATGAAAATTCTCCAAATGTTTGATATGAGTTTAAACAATAGGTCTGGTGGTGATGCAGTAAAAATAAAAATAAAAAACACCCACCTGCACAAGCACACCTCACAATTTCCCCAGATATTGTACCCTCTTTAGTTTAAAACATTATCTTTCAAATGTTATTTAGTCAAAAAAGCAGATGGTTATAATGCAAATGTCTGTAGACTGGAGCACTGTCAGCACAACATCACAACTGTTGAATAATTACTGAGGTTTTTATAGTAGCAGTAAGCTGATGGCGAGAGACCAGAATGAGCTGTTAACTGTGTGA
Organism: Osmerus eperlanus; assembly: GCF_963692335.1. Lineage (NCBI taxonomy): Eukaryota > Metazoa > Chordata > Actinopteri > Osmeriformes > Osmeridae > Osmerus > Osmerus eperlanus. The sequence continues at coordinate 1,511,747 of NC_085027.1, forward strand.
TTTAGTTTGAGCCTGTATGTGTGTTTGTTTTGCTTAACATCTCTGCAGTGTTGAGAGTGTTGAGGCCTGGTAGTTGAAGCACAGGTGAAATACATCTTGAGCTGAATCAAGTCTGCCCCATCTCCCCTCACCCCCCCCCCCAACTCCCTTGTAACCCCCCTCCTTCCTTCCACAACCACACACTGCTTCAGTTAGACCAAACACCAGATTGAGTGAATCTCTTACCTCTGCATCTCATTATCTCTCTAACGAAGGACGTCCAGATCAATGATTAGAAATGACAAGTTCATAAATAAATTAGTCCTGCCGATAACTGCGATCGATGACCCGTGTTAAATGGTTATTAGAGGGATGAAGGGTGGAGGACCAGGGTCGTAAAGCGGACCTTGAACATTTTGTGTGTGTGTCAGATGGTGTGTGTGTGCTGTCTACCATGTGGTTATGTGTCCTTAAACAAGACACATTCAAGATTCCAGAATGCAAAACAGACACCTGCAGACATGGGAGTTTCCTGATGGAATGGGCAGGTTGTCTTCACTTCAATGCAGCTCAATGCAGATAGTTGATGGGGATGTGTGCAAACTGCAGACATGCTTCACACCTCCAGAGGGCAGTGTTGACTGTAAATATAATTTGTGCAACAAGACCACTGGGCATCCAGCCATACAAAGTAGTTTACTATTCATTTAGATTTTACATTTAGTCATTTAGCAGACGCTCTTATCCAGAGCGACTTACAGTAAGTACAGGGACATTTTCCCAGAGGCAAGTAGGGTTAAGTGCCTTGCCCAAGGACACAACGTTGTTTGGCACGGCAGGGAATCGAACCAACAACCTTCTGATTAATAGCCCAACTCCCTAACCGCTCAGCCATCTGACCCCCACACTATTCTACTATTCTACCTATACAGTCTTCTGCTGCTGTGAACAAAGTCTTTTTCAGATGTGTGTGCATCTCATTCAACTGTCTTCAGCCCAGATGTGTACAGCCTGTCAGTCAGCATCGAGGCACTGAGGTGGGCACGCTATCGATGTTTTGACCTCGTATCACACTGGGACACATTTGTCACGACATGTACTATGACAACCACGTACCTCCCCACCTCTCTCCCCCCCACCCGCCCTCTCCGCCTGCCAAAGACTGAGCGGGGGTTGCACGGGTGATCGCAGATGTCAAGGCAACCGTGGTGGTCAGTGATAGGACATGTCGTTAGCGGGTCGACGCTAACGTGAATGGAGCATGGTGGAGAGGACGCCTCGGTCGAGCCGCGAGGCGGAGAGACCACCACGCTAACGGGGTTGGACGCGTTCTTTAACCCTTGTGTTATCTTCGGGTCATTCTGACCCATCAGTCATTGTGACCCACCGTTGTATTGCGACAAATTTACCGCATACAAAGACAAAGTGAAGCATTTTCTTTTAACAGCTAGGCTGTCTCAGACCCCCCACATTGCGATGGTTAAAAGAAAATTATTTTAATTTGTTTTTGTATTGGGTAAAATTGGGTAAACACAACGATGGTTCGTTATGAACCTTTGGGTCATGTGACCCGAAGGCAGCACGAGGGTTAAACCCACCAATCACGCGACCACACACTGAGGGTAGCCAGCGTCCAATCTGATGTCCAGTCTTGTAATTCTATGTCGTTTATAGATTATTTATAAAAATGTATACACTGCTGTGCAAAAGTTAAAAAAGCAAAAAGCAGCACAAATACAGAAGATTTGTATGTTATTTGAGAAAATATTCATGATGAAATCTAGTGTGCCTAAGACTTTTGCACAGTAGTGACATACACACATTCTCCAGTGTGTCTGGAATCCTTCCAGACAAAGGAAATGAAAAAAGAAATTCTAATTTAATTAGCGTTATGACCAGAAGATGACTGGTGTAGACGCATGAAGAAAGTCTCTCCTGGAGTCAGCGTGTCCTGAATCTCACCCCTCTCCCTGGCGTGTCTGCGTACCTCCCTCTCTCTCCTGCCTCTGTTGGGACTGTCGGAAGCAGCAATGGCCTTGTTTATAATGGTGCATCTTAGCTAATTCCGGTAATGTGATCCTGCTACCATTCACTGACAGCTTAATAGCTATTATTTGTGTCACCCTTTCTCATAAAGCATTGGCCGTAAATCGTTGTTTACAGGATGTTGGGCTATGAGTGACACCTCGCCTTGCTGTATGATATCTATTGTTTTAATTAAGTGAAAGCGATTGTGACATTTATTGGATTCCAAGTTACTTGTTAATGGCAGTGGGGGAAAAAAAAGTCAGAGTAAATTATCATTGCTTATATTACATAAATAATTTGCAAACCCTTTGCTAATGATTACACATTATTCTCCCACTGTGGTTGTCGATTCAGTTGAAATATATCACGTATAAAAACATTGGACCGGTAATGCAATGCAATAAGCCTCCTCCCTTCTTGGCAAAGTCTTACAAAACTACTCTGAGTTTTGTGTGCTTGTGAACTTGTGTGTGTGTGTGTTTGTCCTTTTGTCTACATCATGTGTACAGCTCATATCCCCTGTCTATGAGGGTTGTTTTCAATGTTTTTTGCTCAAATCATCCAAAATCTTTTCTTTTTTGGGGGGGTTTGCCCCTCTGTAAGAGGGCTGTGGTAACCCCCAAACCCAGAGGAACTCTCTCACCATCTCGTCAGTCTGATACCTCCCACTCCCCTAGACGTCTTCACCGGAGCAGAATCCGGTTTTCGTATGATGTCACTCATCGTTGCCGTCACTCCCTTGCCACCAGCTTGCCAGTTTGGGGAACATATTCCCCGTTAGGGTGGTGTGTGCGTCACACACACTGGCCGTCCGGCGAGCGAGGTCGGATCTGCCTCGGTCGTTCCGGCGTGCTCTGACAGGCCTGCCACAATGATGACGGCGTCATGGAGACGGGGCCGTGCGCCCTGCGAGCCTAATCCGACGCGCCGTCAAAAGGAGCAGCCGCATGTCTGCGTGATGCTGTTTCTTCCCCGTCAAACCTGGCAACCCATCAGTCCCTGACCACGCTCCCGTACGCTCCCCTAACCCTTCATCTCTCCTTCACTCCATCTCTCCTTCACTCCATCCCTCCTTCACTCCATCCCTCCTTCCTCCTTCACTCCATCCCTCCTTCACTCCATCCCTCCTTCACTCCATCCCTCCTTCCTCCTTCACTGTCATCCCTCCTTCTCTCCCATCTCTCCTCCACCAACATCCCTCCTTCTCTCCCATCTCTCCTCCACCAACATCCCTCCTTCTCTCCCATCTCTCCTCCACCATCATCCCTCCTTCTCTCCCATCTCTCCTCCACCATCATCCCTCCTTCTCTCCCATCTCTCCTCCACCATCATCCCTCCTTCTCTCCCATCTCTCCTCCACCAACATCCCTCCTTCTCTCCCATCTCTCCTCCACCATCATCCCTCCTTCTCTCCCATCTCTCCTCCACCATCATCTCTCCTTCTTTCCCATCTCTCCTCCACCAACATCCCTCCTTCTCTCCCATCTCTCCTCCACCATCATCCCTCCTTCTCTCCCATCTCTCCTCCACCATCATCCCTCCTTCTCTCCCATCTCTCCTCCACCATCATCTCTCCTTCTTTCCCATCTCTCCTCCACCATCATCCCTCCTTCTCTCCCATCTCTCCTCCACCATCATCCCTCCTTCTCTCCCATCTCTCCTCCACCATCATCCCTCCTTCTCTCCCATCTCTCCTCCACCATCATCCCTCCTTCTCTCCCATCTCTCCTCCACCATCATCCCTCCTTCTCTCCCATCTCTCCTCCACCATCATCCCTCCTTCTCTCCCATCTCTCCTCCACCATCATCCCTCCTTCTCTCCCATCTCTCCTCCACCATCATCCCTCCTTCATCCCACCTCTGGGACTGGGAATCAAACCGCCAGTCTCACTAAATCCTCACAACAAACGATCGTCCCCGGTCTGTCCTTTTTCAACCTGTTTGTCTGGGTCTGCGTGTCACTGTTCATCCCCAACATCCGCGCTTCTTTCTCCAATACCACCCTGACTGCTCTTTACCAGTCAGTATCCAACCTCTGTCTGCCTGTCTCTGTTTGCAGTCTGGGCTCACCCAAACAGACAGCCGCCCCCCCTACCCAAAACACGCATGATGGGATATGATTTGGAGGAGTAACAGAACTCAGTTATGATCCACCAACTGCCACCCCTGGTGCCCAAGGGCCTTTCACTTTCCAGGCAGCCAAGACAACTCCTGTCACGAGTGCTTAGGAGCTGAAAAACGGACTGCCCTTTTCACTGGCTGAAAAATGTGGTGGGAACAAGTGGAGACAGTGGAGAGATCAGTCACAGAGAGATAAGAGAATTATAGAGACATTTAAGGAGTCCTTCAACCCCACTGGAGATACAGAAGCATGTCACCCTCTCCGGTCGTTTAGCCAACGCTGCACACAGAGGTTTAGGAATGACTCTCCCTCTCTCTCTCTGTACCACTCTCACTCTCTCTCTATCTCTCACTCTGTACCTCTCTCACTCTCTCTCTATCTCTCTCTGTACCACTCTCACTCTATCTCTCTCTCTGTACCCCTCTCACTCTCACTATATCTCTCCCTGTACCCCCCTCTCTCTCTCTCTCACTCACTCACTCACTCTATCTCTCTCACTCTCACTCTCTCTGTACTCCTCTCACTCTACCCCTCTCTCTCACTCTCTCTCTCTCTCTACCCCTCTCACACTCTCTCTTTGTACCCCTCTCACTCTATCTATCTCTCTCACTCTCTCGCTTTCTCTCTCTCTTTACCCCTCTCTCCCTCACTCTCTCTCTGTACCCCTCTCTATCTGACTATCTCACTCTCTATCTCTCCCTCTCTCTCTTTCTCTCACTCTCTCTTTCTGGGGGCCTGGCCTGGCGTCAACTGCAAGAAACAGACTTGCTCTGAGAGAAGCTGGAACTGGAGGGTCTGGACCTGGATCAGGAGGGGCTGAAGAGAGGGAGGGGGGTGGGAGGAAGGGAGGGAGATAGGGGGGGGGTGGGAGGAAGGGAGGGAGATAGGGGGGGGGGGGGAGAGGGTGAGACTAGAGGGAGACGTAGAGGGGGAGGGAAACAGAGAGGGAGAAAGAGAGATACAGTATACATGGACAGCGACAATAGCTGGAGAAAGAAGGTAAACTAGAGGGAGAGAGAACTGAAGGAAGGGAAGGGGACCAACCATCATTACTGCTACTAAACCCTGTCTGGAGGGGATAGCAGGACCAACCATCATTACTGCTACTAAACCCTGTCTGGAAGGGGGTGCAGGGTAGAGGGGGGAGGGTAGAGGGGTGCAGGGTAGTTTATTTAAGCCCAAAGTACACGACAGCAGGTACAACAGGCAACAAAAGACTTCTTCTTTGATAGGGAGTCAGGTGGCTGAGCGGTTCGATTCCCGGTCGTGCCAAAATGACGTTGTGTCCTTGGACAAGGCACTTCACCCTACTTGCCTCGGGGGAATGTCTCTGTACTTACTGTAAGTCGCTCTGGATAAGAGTGTCTGCTAAATGACTAAATGTAAATAAGGGGCCTTTTATTATTCCACTGTGCTTTTTGAAGTACTTCACTGAACGCTGACAAATAATGTCTGGCAGAACCGTCACGCTGGTCTGTTTTATTTCTTTATTTATCCTTTATTTCACGGTAGTTACATCATGCACATGTAGGTTTGGTCTTTGGTCTGGACAAGGAGGAGTGACACTGCCAACAACCACAGCCAATCACAATGAAGAGAGAGCGCGCAGAGACAGGAAGAGAGAGAGAGAGACCAAGAACAACAGGGGAACAGACAGGCGTCCGTCCGTCCGTCCGTCTGAACGCCAGCGACGCGCTCGTCCCGACTGCCAAACAGGACCGAAAAAGTGCTGAACCTCCAGAAGAGTTTCCGTGTCGGTGGCCGGGGAAACGAGCGGTTTGGTAACCCGGGGCGACCGTCACTCGTGATCAGGACTGACACGCATCACCAGAGGCCTTCACGTCCAATGAGAGCACCTGTCCTGTCTCCGGGCGCTCGCAGACAGAGCGATGCCAGCGCGGATTACCCCTCATCACACCACCAACCTGCTGTCAGAGGGCTGTGCCCTACCACCAAAACTAAATAAAGAGACACACCGAAAACATGATCTTTTCCGGTACGTGCAGTCTCGACACCGCAAAACGCAATAAAAGGATGAATCGTGGAACGTCCTTACAGTGGGAGAACAGCTAGAGGTAGCAGCCAGCTTGGCTGCTGCTGGTAGCCAGTGGGAAAAGGTCTGGTGGACTACTTAATATTAGACACGGCCTGTACTGGTGTGTGTATAATGCTCCTGTCTCCCAGAGAGGTGCTGGGGGTCACTGATATCTGCTGCAGCTCATGGACTTTGTTCACAGCCCAGAGAGCAGGACTCCCTGTTGGTTGGACGTGAGCTGTGGAGGTATCAAGATCTGTTCCACACTGTCTCCTGGTCTCTGGTTGGCCCTGGAGACAGAGAGACAGACGGAGAGGGAGACGGAGACAGAGAGACAGAGAGAGACAGACGGAGAGAGAGACGGAGAGGGAGACGGAGACAGAGAGGGAGACAGAGAGGGAGAAAGAGAAAGACAGAGAAAGACAGAGAGACAGAGAGAGAGGGAGACACAGAGAGAGAGAGAGAGACAGACCATGATTACAATACCAGTCCTTGTCAGTGGACTGGATAGGGGGAGAGAGGGGGAGGGAGTGAGAGGGGGAGAAGGAAAGAGGGAGAGGGGAAAACGGGGGGGGGGAGAGAGAAAAAGAGGGAGAGGTGGTGAGGAAGTGTTGATCCTAGAGAGATCGAGTGGCTTGGCCGATGCAATCATCCAGAGGAAACCCATGGAAAAAGAGGAAGTCAACTAAACAGATCTTGGATGGTGTGATCACTGTACACCGGATCGCTGTACACCGGATCGCTGTACACCGGATCGCTGTACACTGGATTACTATACACAGTATGCTGATGGTTTTTACCTCTTTTTAATCTCATTGCGTGATAGTCCCTTACTGGACAATAAGATGTACATAGTAAACTACATGTTTTAAAGGCCCCATAGAGGCCTCAACATGTCTCTGGGAATCAAGAAATATACCAATAATTTCCTCCGTTTTTTCTTTTTCCAGGCCATCGTAGATTGTTATCAAAGCATTTTGTCGTTCAGAGAACAGATCTTGTATACAATACCCTCTAAGTGAGAACACGGAGCAACAAGGATGCATCGTTCAGGCAATATTGTGAAAGAAAATAACACGAAAAAAAGAGCGAAAAATCACAATCTCCAACAGCCGTGCTCTGTGAAATTACAGAAGGAAAAAAATAGTCTCTGATGAATTGGCACTTAATTACAGCTTGATTAGCATAATTATGCATGTTAATAGCATCTCAAATGAATTGCAGTTGTCAGGAGAGAGGAAACAGCTGTAGTGGTGCCAGACTGATACACGTTTCCGCCCATCCAACACCGTTGTCTTACTCGTCTCCCTAAAGTGTTTGCCATTAATCATCACACAATCATTTTTTTTCCAAACTTTGGAGTGAGATTTGGCGTTTTTGGGGGATAATTGGGCCATTATGGGATGGCCGTCACATCTGTAACTGCGGTCTAACGATGCCCCCTGTGGACTGGCATTCAGGAATGGGGGATGGGGGGGTACAGAGGCGGGTGTGATGGGGCCAGTGGGGCAACGCCCCGGGCCGAGTGGCCTGCCACTCCTGTGTGTACAGTCCAGCATCTGTTAGCGGATGACGTCTGTTAGCGGATGACATCTGTGAGCGGATGAGGACAGCCTCGATGCTGTTGCATCGTTGATTTTAATATTTAAACCGTTCTTCCTTCCTGATGCACAAGGACGTATTGATCAATTTCCACGGTTACGTGTATCGATTTTCATGAAAGCGAAACTATGTTGTTGTGACACGGATACGAAAATAAATAAATAATAAATAAACAAAAGGAGCAAGGAGAGGTTGTTGTAGCTTGATGCTGTGGAGTCGCCTGCATATCTGCTGTGCGAATTAGCATGCTGATCAATAGCTGTTTCCTTGGTGCTGGACTGGCTAACTATGGGCCGGGCCCAGAGACAGAGGAGGCTAACAGGGTCCGGGGACGGATCGATACGACGTCTTGAACCCTGAGACCCGCTCTACTTTCGTAATGAGTGGAGGGCGAGCAAGCTAACTCCAGCTCATGAGACAGAGAGAGAGAAGTGAAGAACGGTAGGGTGAAAGAGAGAGAAAAAAGAGGTGTAGAGAGAGTGACAGATAACGGGAGAAAAAGAGAGAAATAAAGAAATGTACAGGAACAAAAAAAAGAAAAGAAAATAGCGGTAAGGATCTGTGTGATTACGAGCTGAAGTATTCTGTTTGCGGTGAGTAGTCCTGATGATGTTTGCATGAAGCAGTGTGTCTACGCTCTGCAAAGACAGAGCACATTTAGCTGGGGCGGCTGCAGTACCTCCAGGGCTCCAGTAGGAGGCTCCTCTGTCATACCGATCCTCTCCCTTCTCCTCAGTCTCTCCGCACCAACATCTGACTGCTCGTCACCAGAGGGAGATCAAACATCTCCTATCAGGTCTTTTCAGAACTGACAAGTCACAATTCCACCAGCCTGCACTTTTTAACATGCTCTTGAAGGATGCTGGTGATGTTCTGATGGAGGGAGAAAGAGGGAGAGAGAAATGGAGAAAGAGGGGGGGGGTAGATGGAGAGAGAGGGCAGAGAGGGAGAAAAAGGAGAGAGAGAGAGAGAGAGAGAGAGAGAGAGAGAGAGAGAGAGAGAGAGAGAGAGAGAGAGAGAGAGAGAGAGAGAGAGAGAGAGAGAGAGAGAGAGAGAGAGAGAGAGTGTTGAAAAGGTTTCTGATGTTGTAGTGTTAGACTGTGTGGGACTGCTTGATTCTGACAGGATGTTGTTTCTTAACCAGCACACTCTAACCGCCCTGCTCAAGCCCTCACTTAGCTAACACAGACACCAAGGTCACCAGAATGCCCTTCAGCCAGTCAGTCACACCACGTTCTGTGTAGGCATGCAGTGTGTGTGTGTGTGGAGTGTGTTTGATAAGGCAGACCAAGAGCTTTTTTGCAGGACTAGAATCAAACTGAATTCAACAGGACCAAACATCCTAAATTTGAATTAAAACAAGTTGAATTGACCTGAATCGGAGGTCTTCGCAATGAAAAGTGTTGTCTGTTTGAATACCGATTGTGCCCTGTAGCGGACAGTGGACTGGGTGTCTGTCTGACAGTCCAGTATGTCACCAACAGCAGCTACACTCCATGATCCACTACAGGGCTGGCTGTGTATTTATACATCTGAGCTGGGCTCTCCGCAGCATATGAATGAGCCTGCTCCTGTAATTACAGCTTGGAAGCTGTTTGGGATTTATGTGCAGGCCTTTTTTCCTTAATAAATGTTTGGTTGAAGTGATTTAAGGAGTGTTCCACAGCTTTCTGAAAGGGAAAACAAGCTTGTCCTTACAGTAAACCTGACAACTACACAGACGGGTTAGGTAAGCCCTGGTTTTTTTTTTCTACTGGCGTGTAACGTAAGAAGTGTGCCTGTCAGATTCGATGAAAACGAAATGGGCGTCTTTCGTTATCTGTCTTGGAAACGCGCACACACATGCAAGCATGCACAATGTCACTGTCGCTCTGGGCCCTCAGAAGACGACAAGCTTCAATTAAACAATCATGTCAGCAAGCTCCAGAATAACTTAACCTGAACTTTCCAGTCTGGTTTGGGCCAGCTAGCTCATGCTGTCCACTGCTTCTGGAAGTCAGGGGGAGTGCGTGGCCTCCTTCCCCCGTACAGTAGCTCTCCTCCCTGGGAGGGAGGTCTGACACCCCCCCAGCCGCTTGGGATCGATGGTGTGATGGATCACGTTGATGTCTCGCTCCGTGTGTCGCGGCCAGGGGCGCCGGAGACGACACGATCACTTTGGCAGCGGGCGTTTCCTCCCCTTGCCACTTCTCAGACTGCGCGGTATTGGCACTCACACGGAGGAGAGGGAGTAGGGGGGGAGGGTAAGAGGAAGGGAGGGGAGAGAGGGAGGGAGGGAGGGGAGAGAGGGAGGGAGCGATGCAGAGGGGAGGAGGGATGGTGGGAGGGGGGAAAGGTGAAGAAGGGAGGGATGGAGAGAGGGGCGAGAGGAGGAAGGGGGTGAGGGTTGGAATGGAGGGAGAGGGGTAGAAGGAGGGAGGGGGAGGTGTGGACAGAGAAGGGTGGGGGGGGGGGAAGTGTCTCAAGGTTGCAGCTGGCAGCCAGAAGCACTTATGGGTGGAACGGAGGTCTCAACCGAACCCTGACTCCTTTCTCTCTCATTGGCTATTCTGCTCAGGAGTCTGGAACCGTCCCACTCCTCTCAAAAACTCCTGTATTAAACTGTTACTCGCAGAATACCGCTCGGGATTCAAATGTTTTCTTCTTTCCTTGTTAGGAACGTCACTTCAGGATCAGGTCAGGTAAATCCCTTAACCCTTGTGTTATCTTCGGGTCATTCTGACCCATCAGTCATTGTGACCCACCGTCGTATTGCGACAACTTTACAGCATACAAAAACAAAGTGAAGCATTTTCTTTTAACCGTTGGGCTGTCTCAGACCCCCCACATTGCAAAGGTTAAAAGAAAATTATTTTTATTTGATTTTGTATGGGGTAAAATTGGGTAAACACAACGATGATTCGTTATGAACCTTTGGGTCACGTGACCCGAAGGCAGCACAAGGGTTAAACATTTCGATTAAACGCAAAGTCATCACGAGACAGCGACACACCGTCGTCGTCTAGGAGACGGAACCCGCTCATCCACCTGTCTATTCACAGAGTTCATTCTGAGATTTCCACCCTAAGAAGGTCCTTAACCCTTGAGTTATCTTCGGGTCATTCTGGCCCATCACTCATGGTGACCCACCGTCGTATTGCGACAACTTTACCGCATACAAAAACAAAGTGAAGCATTTTCTTTTAACCGTCGGGCCGTCTCAGACCCCCCACATTGCGAAGGTTAAAAGAAAATGCTTTTTATTTGTTTTTGTATTGAGTAATATTGGGTAAACACAACGATGGTTCGTTGTGAACCTTTGGGTCATGTGACCCGAAGGCAGCACAAGGGTTAAAAATGTCTTGAATCTCAGTCTGTTAGCTGCCCCCCGTCTCTGAAGGTGGCTGTTGGCCTGTGTGGTGTGCGGCGCTGTGCTGGGTGTTAACTCACAGGCATCGGGTGCTCTCTCACTGCCGTAGACAGCCTCTTAATGCCCTAATGGGTCATTTACATTATTGATGAGCCCACCCCGTGTCACCTCAAACACAGACTGTTTAAGGCAAATAATTTTATGCAAACTACATATTGACGTCCTAATGATCAATTGGCCCCTGGTTTGGGTGTTAATATGCAACTGTTGCAGTGTGATATGCATCTTCAATTAGGTCGCGGTTGCTCTGCTCAAACAAGTGGCGTGGGAGGCCAGATGCATTGTGGGAGGTGGCATGATGAGACTAGACGTCTTCCATCTTGTCTCAACCAGACATCATGAGAATATTTCTAGTATGGATACTCGGTTCAACCCACTGTTGGTTTGCATAGTGCAGTGACCATGTCCCACTAGCCACAGAATAAAAACAAGATGTTGTCTTAAAAGGGTGTCTTTCTAAACGTGTCCAGTGACATAATCAGACTGTTTACCAGAGGCTACTGGAGATTAGCCTACCTGCTTCATCCCAGAGCTCTTGTGATAAGAGAAAGATAGCAGAGGGCAGAGATAACGTAATCTACGCATGCGCTCGTCAATCACCTTGTGACTCAGAACGAAGGGGTGTTTTGGTTCATCGAAGACAATAAAATGAGGTAATTTTCCTGCAAACAGACTCTCAAGATTAGACACGATGTGAGACGGAACACTCACAGTTTTCCCAGCAGCTCGGCCTTAGAGACCGTTTCACTCTTTTTTTTAAGTTACTCAATCTCCAATCCGACACGTTTTTCTTCCTTTCTCACAGCTTTTAAAGACACGAAAAGGTCAGAGAAGAAGAATTTACTGACCTGATTGATGCCCAACCGTTTCAACTTCTCTTTAGGGGCATCTACTCTCTGCAAAAGACAATAATCAATAATGAAATCAATTCTATTTGTTGCTCACACAATGATGCAAATGGCCTCAGCCACGAGTGCTATTGTGTTCCTGACAAATTGAGGGACCTGGTTTGCATTCAGAGAGGGAGGCCTGTCTCTCGGTGAATGGAGAGAAGCCCAGAACGACACCAAGGATTTGTCTTTGTGATTGATTGGAATCACGCATAGGGCCTCATCAATTCTACAGAGGGAGAGAGAAAGAGAGATAGATGGGGGGGGGGGGGGTGGAGGGGAAAAGATGTAGGGGGTGGAGAAAGAGAGGGGGGAGAGAGTAAGAGAGAGGGAGCGAGACAGTGAGGGAGAAAGAAAGAAAGAGAGAGAGGGCTGATGGTAGTGATTAGTGAATGTAGCCCGAATGTAGATTTTACAACAATTCAACAAGGTTTCATAGACCTGAGGTCCTTATAAGTAATGAGATACAGCTATCCTCTCTGTAGCAATGCTAACTCCAGCTCTCCTCACAGTAGCAATGCTAACCAGCTCTCCTCACAGTAGCAATGCTAACTCCAGCTCTCCTCACAGTAGCAATGCTAACTCTAGCTCTCCTCACAGTAGCAATGCTAACTCCAGCTCTCCTCACAGTAGCAATGCTAACTCCAGCTCTCCTCACAGTAGCAATGCTAACTCCAGCTTTCCTCACAGTAGCAATGCTAACTCCAGCTTTCCTCACAGTAGCAATGCTAACTCCAGCTTTCCTCACAGTAGCAATGCTAACTCCAGCTTTCCTCACAGTAGCAATGCTAACTCCAGCTTTCCTCACAGTAGCAATGCTAACTCCAGCTCTCCAAGCACCTACAGCTCTGTTCCTGTGCCTGGGACTAGCTGTCGGAGAGAGATTGATTATTATTCTCCATATGGACCGGGCAGGGACACCAGAGGCATGCGTGTCTGTGCATCGTCATTTATATCTATGACCTACAAGGTATATGGATGTCGCCACTTCCCATCCAATCAAAGATGGATGGCCAATATAAATCATTTAAGAATCTGTCGTGAAGGACCTGCACCTGCTCTCCTCCCCTGGTCTGCCAACTCTCTGTTTCTTTTCTGGTCCTGTTTTGTTTAGAGAGAGTAGAAATACATCTCCCTCGCCTCCTCGCTCTCAGCTTCAGGTTCACACACACACACTCACACACACATGCACTTTCATACGCACACTTACACAGTAAAACACTCTCACACACACACGCACACACAGCGAGTGGAGGCTTGTCCGTCCTAGGGCTAATCCATCTCTCTCTCACTGGTCAGCCTCAAGTGCTCATCTTCGCCCTCTTTACCTCTCAGATGAGGCGTCCGGGGCAGTGCCTGACGTCCTAAATTAAGAGGCCCATAAAGCAGCCCTGCTTTAGGGATCTCAATCACATGGTGAGCCCCCCCCCCCCCTCCCCCAGGGCCCCTCCCAGCCCACTGAGTCCCTTTAAAATGAATTAACACCCTCTCCACCAGGCCCCCGGATCGCGCTCAGATTGATGGCGGGGAATAAAATGTCCCTCCTCACTTTTGGCCCTGCCACATATATCTGCTGAAAGGCCCATCGTTTATCAGGCACAATACTACTATTTAGTATGCTGGCTGCTACCATTAGGATAACATATAATAATGTAAAAAGGTTTTAAGGGGGAGGATCCCTGTGTTGGCCAGCCAGCCTTCGGGGGTCTGGAGCCTGCCTGCGTCTGGGTAGGGGTGGGGGGGACTGATCGGAACCTCAGCCAGCAAGGAGAAGCCTGACCGGAGCCCCCGCGGTGAAGAGGGGCTCAAGCCACAACACACATGTCCAGTCTTCCAAAAGGGTATTTCTCAAGTCCGTTCCTGGAATGTACGGGTGACTGGGGAAGGAGAGGGAGAGGAGAGGGAAGAGAAGGAAAGAAAGAAAGAGTGACAGACTGCAGGGAACAGAGAGTGTGACAGGGGTCTACAATGACACCCTCCCCTCTGACAGTGCGTCACTCAGTCTGTTGAAGGACAGCCTCCCTCCTTCCTCTGTTCTGTCTCTCTCCACTACCCCACCCTCCCTCCCCCTCTTTCTCTCCCCCTTTCTGTCCCTGTCTCTTTCTTTCCCCCTCCCCCTCTCTCCCCTGCTCTCTCTCCCTACCCCTCTCACTCTCCTTCTACCTCCCTCCCCCCTCTCAGAAGCCCCACTTGTCTGCCAGTCTGAGTGGTCCCCCCGTCCTTCTCCGCCTCTCTCCCCTCAGCACCCTGGGACTGCTCCTTAACTTCCACACTGTCATAAACTACAACAACAAACAGCTACTTCTCTATCTCCAGGTGCCAGGATGATAGTCTGGAACACAGAACATTGTGTTGAAAGCTTTGTGAGTGTGTGTGTGTGGGCCGAGTGACAGTAAGTATGTGTGTGTGTATCTATGTCTGTGTGTGTGTGTATCTGTGTTTGTCTCTGTGTGCATGTCGATCTCTGTGTTTGTGTGTCTATGTATGTATGTATGTATGTATGTATGTATGTATGTATGTATGTATGTATGTATGTATGTATGTATGTATGTATGTATGTATGTATGTATGTATGTATATATGTGTCTGTGTCCATTTGTGTGTGGGTGTGTATGTGTCTTTGTGTGTAGGTGTGTGTGTGTGTGTGTGTGTGTGTGTAGAGTGGAGCTAACGTTCCTGTGAGCGATGAGGCAGGGACTGGATCAGACAGTGACAGAGCTGGTGAGGGTAGAACCTGTCATCTCAGATACTGCTTAAAGATAAGGCCTCATACACAGGTCCTGACAACTCCATAAAGCCTCAGTGTGCGTGTGCGTGTGTGTGTGTGCTACATCTCCCAGAACTATGCTCCATTTTAGGGCATTTCTTGTGAAACCCCTGAGCAGAGAGGAGGTGAAATGTTAAACTGTAATTGCAGGCGTTATGTGTTGCGTTAATGCTTCCTGTATTCAAATGTACAAGGTTCTGTGTTAATGACATGGTGGTTTGTAGCGCGTAACCCTGCTCCCTAACTTAAAAACGGTCCTTTATCATACTCATTTTGTTCTTCCATTGGGTCTTTGTTAGCCTAACCGTAACCCTAAACCAATAAGATACATTGTTAGACATTTATATTATATTATTAAACCAGGCATATTTATTTAGCAAATCTGACATACATAGATGGATGTTTATCTAAAGCGTAGTCATGCCAACGTAGGCCTACAGCAGAAGATCTAATAGTCTTTCGAGGAACGGTCTGTATTCACCAGATATGGCGAACCAAAATAATATTTGTTGCAGGTTAAGGTTTGGGTTAGTGAAACATAATTTCCCCTACGTGGGTGGCATGCATCATGGGAAGCATTTGGCATGAAAAGAAAGTTGTATGGATTACTATTATTTAAACCTCCCCAGCCAACAACTTATTTTTTTATTTTTCACATGTACAATAGCGTCACATCAATCCTTCTGGTCCCATTACGCCTTTCTGTGCTTTAATCTGTCACATGTAACGACAGAAACCACAGATACCTCCCTGCTTCGTATGCATGCATTATGCATGTTATTTTGCCATTATTTGATAGTCTGCCGTGTTCTCCATTCATTCGTCTCGGGTGGGAAACGTGTATTGGAGCAACGCCAGCCACACATTACATGATGAGAGCGTGTGGCCTGCTTGTTCCTTTCCGTGGCGGGGCCGCGTCCGCCTGTCCTCGCGTCCTTCCCTCAGCCGTTGCGGTCTCTCCTCCCTCATTAAGAAAGAAGAAAAAAGGTGAAACAAGGAAGAGAAAAGGAGAGTGTGTGTGTGTGTGTGTGTGTGAGAGAGAGAATAATCTCCATTATGTGAGGTGTGTGTATAGATGTGTAGAGAGACACACTCGTCCCTCCCTCCGAGTGTGGGAGCACAGCGGGGGCGGATGCAGACGCCGATTTGATTGATAAATCCTCGCTGACGGAGGGGGAGAAAAGACGCTCCATATAAATGGGAAATTAGCGCTCAACGTCGTCAAAAATAATTAACTCCCCTCCGCAGCGCTGTCCATTAGCCCTGACACGATGACATGACGGGAGAAAAAACGTCCGTGTCAACTCTGGCAGCCGCCCGCACTGATCAGATAAACATTTTTTTGTTGTTGTTTTGTTTTGACGCCTGATTACAAAATGATTAGCGGGCGTGCCTGTCTCCTTACCCTTCACCTCCCCTGTAGTCTGAGTGACGACTGCTGGGTCTGTGTAAACTGTCTCCCCCCGACCCCCACCACACACACACACACTGTCCTGTTCATTGTGGGTGAACATGACATTGAAGCTTAGTTAATTTACAATCGCCCATTTCATTTCTCCTTGATGAACCAACTGTTAGCATATCCTTTTTTATTAGGTTTCAGTCATTATATAATTGTATTGGTTGTATAATTCGCACTCTGTCTAGGACCAGAGGTGAAGTTTTAACATCTGGGACCAGAGGTGCAGTTTTAACATCTGGGACCAGAGGTGAAGTTTTAACATCTTGGACCAGAGGTGAAGTTTTAACAGTGTTTCCGTGGTTACAGCCAAGGAACGGTGTGTATTTTGATCAGACAGTGCAACCATGGAATAGCCTTGGCTAGACCTGTCATGTTATGTTGTTATGTCACGTTGTCATGTCAGGGGATGGTTAAAGTTTGTTGTTGAGACCTCCCTTAGCTGTCTCCAGCCCAGTGGATCATTCACTCACCCCTCATGATTCAGACCAACTTTATACCCCTTATCACTCACAGCTATAAGCAGCCTGTTCATCATAAGCTTTGTCATACAAACTGTCATACTGTGTCACACAGTAATAGACCTGGTGACAGAGAGCCACTAAACCTTGACTGCCTGTCTCACCACACTGAGCCATGTCTACCTGTCGCACCACACTGAGCCATGACTGCCTGTCTCACCACACTGAGCCATGTCTACCTGTCGCACCACACTGAGCCATGGCTGCCTGTCTCACCACACTGTCTACCTGTCGCACCACCAGGGCTTGCAACTAACTTTTTTCCTAATACACAGTTGTGGGGCTCAAATCAAAGTCTGAATTTAAATGTGAATACATACACAAGAGAATACACATTTTTTTTGCTTGTTTCATCGTAGTAAAAATGTTTCTAAAGGTTGGAAAAAAGGGTTGGAAAAAAAGTTTCGAAAGGTTTGACAATTATTTTATTTTATTTTTCAAAAGGTTGAAAATATATTTGCAACTTTTTTTCTAAAATAGGTTTGCATCATTGATGAGTACTTGATGAGGACTCTACTAAACTCTACTGTACTCTATTGTACTCTGCTC
This sequence comes from Osmerus eperlanus, assembly GCF_963692335.1. Classification (NCBI taxonomy): domain Eukaryota; kingdom Metazoa; phylum Chordata; class Actinopteri; order Osmeriformes; family Osmeridae; genus Osmerus; species Osmerus eperlanus. Next base: position 1,529,108 of record NC_085027.1, read on the forward strand.
TGCTTTACTCTACTCTGTTTTAGGCTTCTCTGTTCTCCTCTACCCCCTCCTCCTCTCTCCTTTCCTTTCACTGTGTGTGAATACAAAGTTTCGAAAAAAAGTTTTGAAAGGTATAAAAAAAAGTCTAAAATTGTTTTGAAAGGTTTTACAAATATTTTCTACTGAAAGTTTCGAAAGGTTGAAAATATATTTGCGATTTCTTCAAATCTATCAAAAAAATCCTCAGGAATATGTATTTCCTGAAATGATGACCTGGTTACTTAAGATGATCCACAGACCTTGTTGTTAGTAGGTTAATGTAGGAACTGTATTATTTCTACAGAAGATTTACGTGAAATCCTTCCTTCATGAAATTGCAGGGGTAATTGCATAACAAGTGTTGTGTATTATCGTGAGTAATGAGGTCATGATTTTGTTTTTATCCTAACACCCTTGTGCATTCTTACAAATATTAATTAACTTCAACGATGGGTCAACGGGGTTGGATACTAAAGTTGCTGCAGCAGCTGTAGACATCGTGTTGTCACTTATCACACAGCTTTAGCTGCTCACATTTTGATATCGACTTGATGAGGTGATAAGAACATTATCGTAAATCTAGGATTTATTGATTCACTGCTTGGGTGTATGGATGACTTCTTCATCACTGTGTCCTTCCTCCACCCAGATCTGGAGACGGCAGGAGGCCAGGGGTGTAAAACTCTACAGGTGCCATCTAACTAAGAACACAAGTTCCAGCTGGTTTTTACACGAGCCCTCAGTTATGTAACGTCATTGAACACTCACAATACAGACTGGGATTAATGGATTACTGAGAACAATTAATGAAGGTATTTTGCAAAGCAACTGAGGGTTTTGTCCTCTGAGCATGTTTGGAAAGCTGAATAACGTAAATCGAGAAATAAATACTATTTTCATAAACAGTAAATATGTAACAGTGTGCCGAGAGGATAGTCTGACCTTTCCTCCACGTTTGACTCATTTTAGACACATCAAATAGTACCAGTCTGATCTCATCTGAGATTATAATATACAGTGCTTTGCCTGTCCAGAAGGGTCAAGTACACTACAGTCATGCATGAGTTAAAGATTTCTCAATGTTCCATAGCATTTTATTCTTTTGGCCTTTTTTATAACCAGCCTGATAAGTGGCTCCTAATAAAAGAAAAACAAGTTGTAAACCCATAAAGACACTAAATTGCTGGCTCTGGCCCTGGATCGCTGCAAATGCCTATCTACATTTTTCTCCAATTACTGTAATAAACAGCATCATTTCAACTTTGGACCTCATTCAACGAAGCTGCATTTTCTTGGGAAATTGCCAAAGTTTCTTTAGGCTACTTGAGAATATACTTTAATAGCAGTCAATCACTGTTAGTCTTGAAATTATGAGTGGCCATTTAGGCTAATTCATCATGATTCTCAATATGATGCTATCCACACCTTATGTTTAAACAGGAAATACTTTATGATGCTGTGAATTAAAAACAATTCCGGCGTAATATTGACTTTTGAACAACCAGTTGTCACCCACAGTTCTCACTCACATCTAAAAGGGATAAATAGTTTCAAGGCTTCGTTCTAAGAGCCACAATCTCCTGGAGTTTCTAACAGTGGGACTTCGACCCTAAACGCTCATATTCCACTTTCGAATGATAACATGATAGCAATATGACTAACGCTTTCTCTCCAACCCTGATCTTCGTCTGGGGAGGTGAAAACATGGTTCTCCAGAGTTGTACCGCAGCACATGGGGTTATGCCTTGACCTTTGAACCCAGATCCCTCTCCTGTCCCCAGAGCACTGGTCACATTTCAGAGCATGCTCTCGGCATGTTTAGAAATAATTAACCCTGTTAAAAGAAGAAAAATGCCCCCCTCCTCCATAGGTAGGAAACGATCGATCGGCTGATGAGAGAGATAGCAGCCCAGTGTTGTGAATGACGCGAGAGCATTTGAATGAGTGACTGACATAATGAATGACAGGTATAATGAGCCACACGGTTATTAAGTGGTGTAGCTCGGGTTGAGGAGATCATAAAAAGTCTCTCCGACGACATGTATCTTGAATTTATCAGATGTTGTACAGTTGCAGTGGCCACCTCTAAACCCATTTAAATTATACATACCCTAGTGGTTCACCTCTGATCTTACCTTTGGCTGAAATTCAGCCGAGGTCAACTGCTTGCCACCATGGCAGGGCTGCTGTTGGTGAAATGTTTCTTTCAATTGTTTAGTACTTGAAACGAGACGGGTAGAATTGTGTCAAGCGTTCCATTTACATTTAGTCATTTAGCAGAGGCTCTTATCCAGAGCGACTTACAGTAAGTACAGGGACATTCCCCCGAGGCAAGTAGGCTGAAGTGCCTTGCCCAAGGACACAACGTCATTTTGCACGGCCGGGAATCAAACTGGAAACCTTCAGATCACTAGCCCGATTCCCTAACCGCTCAGCCAACTGAAGAACTGAAGTGCAGTACTTGAGTTGTAGGAAAGTAGTAATTGCAAGGTGATTGCCCCCTGCAATAAAGTTTTAGTAGACAGCTCCATAAAGAAGAACGTGTTGGTGTTTCCTACTGAAGAAGCTAGCCTGGCAGTGACCTGGCAATAGGCTTTTTTTTACTGCTCAGTGAGATTAAATAAGCTCCATAAAGAAGAACGTGTTGGTGTTTCCTACTGAAGAAGCTAGCCTGGCAGTGACCTGGCAATAGGCTTTTTTTTACTGCTCAGTGAGATTAAATAAAGAAGGGAGGATCTGCTTCTGAATGAGGTGGAATACGTGCTTGATTCTTTTTGACATGAGTGCCAAGACATGATGAAGTCATACCGTCTGGTTCGAGACCTTCCATGATAACAAAAGATTGGAGGTCTGGCTGATTATAAATCACCTTGGAAACACACATTGATGCAAAATCCATAACCTGAACATCATGTTCAGAACAATATTTAAGCATTCAGGAGCGCTGCTACAGTCGCCTGTTAGCATGCATTTTGCATTTATTTACCAATTAAAAATGCATTTGGTATGGATTTGAAGGTGCTATGCAAAGATACTGGCGGTCCTGTAAACGGATTATGGTCCATGGGGACTGTATGGTATTGAATGACTAAATACTATGATTTATGATAATGCAGAAGAGATGCATTGGTCTTACCCCAAGGCCCTCCCTCCACTTGGGGATTGGAGCAGTAACATGTTGTCAATACTTTATACTCTCCCATTTCACGATAACATACTAGCCTTTCATACCACATTCATGCCACTGTGTGCATGCATGCACAGTCTCTGTTGTGTCTGAAGCCCATGTCTTTCCAGTGGAACGAACTGTGAAATACAGTATGTTGTTCTCTGGTTCCAATGGGGGCGTACGGTTCATTATTTTACTTTTTGAAACCGACAAATCTGTCAAATTTAATTAGGAAAGTCATATTTAACAGCCGCATCCTCAGTTATCCCCAAAAATAATGTGTGAACATCTCTCCCTGTGCCTGTCCTGTTCCCTCCAGCCCAGAGAGACTCTCTCCCCGCCTGTCCTGTTCCCTCCAGCCCAGAGACTCTCTCTCTCCCCACCTGTCCTGTTCCCTCCAGCCCAGAGACTCTCTCTCTCCCCATGCCTGTCCTGTTCCCTCCAGCCCAGAGAGACAAGCCCGTGGTGAAACGGAGGGTACTTCTCGCCTAGTCGTTTCAAAAGGAATATCAAACCGCCCCGGCCCCTCAATGGACTCTCTGATCTCCTGGCTTTAGCGAGCGCACTGCTACCAGAAGCTGCACGGCCCATGTTAAACAGGCCGAGGGTGTGCGAGTGCCGGAGGAGGAGGGGAGAGAGGCGTTGCTCAAGGCCTCCTCTTATTTCAATTGACAGGTTGAACGCCTCTCGGTGCGAGGGGAGATTTGGGCACATCACTGGATGTGACAGAGGAGATTAGGGAGGTAATCCCTAGTCTGCTCGCCGGGGAATCGCCCAGCGCTCAACTCGCTCTTATTAACCGGTACCAGAGCACAGTCGGCGTAATTAACGAATCTCTTAATTTACACCTGTTTGCTCTAGTTTCTGTATTCAGCTCTGAAGTCGGACTAAATTTATTTCTGTTTCATTCTAAGGCACGGCCATTATCCCTTTAGCTGTGGTTTTACAAGCCTTTGGAATAAGTAGTAATCTAGTTTTGTAGTACAATAAGGCCCAGACCATTGCTACACCTAATTAAAGGGATTCCAGGGTTTTTCTCCTCGTTTGCTCTCGTGTCAGACGAAGGAACACACAAAGGGGAACTCAGCCTTGATTTGGATCATGCTACGCCTTTATCTCACGTTGCTGTCTTCTTCTTACTCCTGGTATAAATCTGTTTTGTCAGAAGGCTCACCCACTCAACCCTCCTCAGAAAAGAGAGTCTGTTCACGTCTTGTCATATCAGGACCTGCGGAGAGCGTCTCATCCAGCATTCTCTCTCTCCGTGTGTCAGACTCGAGGATGAGTCTGAACTCCAGGGTGCCCCCCCCCCCACACCCCCCGCTTTGCTCTGCTTTGGGAACCTTTGAGATGTCGTTAGATTTTATTGCGCCGTAAAAGGCACCTGTCAGGGCCAACCGGGGCGGCTCGGTGGAACCATGTGATTCCAGCCCAGTGACAGCAGACAAGAGGTGGAGTCACAGGGTGGAGAAGCGAGGCTCTGAACGAGCCTCTTCTCGGTCACGTTCCTTGTCACGTACTCAAAGTATCGCTGTTGAGTCTTGGTCCGTGACCAGCGGTTATCACCGCTTGACCTCGCTCGCTTGTTGGCATGTTTCCATGTCTGTGTGAGGGCAGTGTCATGTTGACTTGATGGCTGGTTAATATGTTACTTAGCTGGATTCCTCTGGTGGTTTATAACTCTGGGCCCATCTCAGAGGGAACTTAACAGCTCTATAATGTATAATGGGAGCTAATGAGTGATGTAAGGTTTGTGGAAGATCTTTCTAGAAGGAGATGGAAGCCAGGTTACATTTACATTTAGGCATTTAGCAGACGCTCTTATCCAGAGCGACTTACAGTAAGTACAGGGATATTCCCCCCCGAGGCAAGTAGGGTGAAGTGTCTTGCCCAAGGACACAACGTCATTTTGCATGGCCGGGAATCGAACCAACAACCTTTTGATTACTAGCCCAACTCCCTAACCGCTCAGCCACCTGACCCCCCCCTCACAGGTGCCTGTGGTATGAGCATGTGACTAGAACCGCCTCACACAACGGCAACATTATGGAGTCTGAAAAAGGTCAGTGAAGGACTCGGTTATACTCAGATGTAGCATGGAAACACACACAAACGCCCACGCAGACGCACACACACACACACACACACACACACAGAGGTCAAGCTCCTGATAGGAGAGAAACAGTGCAGTGGCGCTGTGTTGACAGGAGCAATATCCATCAGGCACAGCTGAGGTCGCCTCTGTCAGCGTGTGATTGGATTAAAGCAGGTCTGGCTCCACAAGGACCCCAGGCGCTTCCTGCAGGCTGGCCCCGGGGGCCCCTAGAACACACCCAGAACCCCCCCTCTACCCCACCTAGACCCTGCCCTCAGACACCCTGAGCTGGGGGGGCGGGGGGGTTACAGGGGCTGGAGCAGGCAGAGAAGGGATCTGAAGGACAATTCAAGTTTGGTTGAAGCGCAGAAACACAAACTCTCGCTCTGAGCTCTGACACGCAGCCATGCGCTGAACCCTCCAGGTTTTAAAGATTTTACAGCTATTTTTCCTCCCAAGGGGCGGACAGGTACAACCGTATTAGATTAATATACATCTATAATAGAATATTATTAGATTCATAATATTCCAATTAGTCTGGGAGGGATATTGATCGTGGAGAATTGAATGTTTTCCAGCTAAACTGGAAGGTACGTTTGATAGGAGATTGGTTGCTGCTCCACTGTGCCTGTGTGACACCGTAGAATGAATGGAGGGAGGCTAGAGGGTTTTTAGGTAGTAATAACCATATTCACTAAAATCAATAGCAGGGGTGGGGAGGCAATAATGCTGCCTAACTGCAGGAAATGAAATCACAGAGAGAGAGAGGGGGAAGATGGAGGAAATAAGGGGATTTGTATCGAAGTGACGACATTTCATCAAAGAGAGCTCGGGTGAGCGTTGCCCTGAAACATTACATTTTAGAACAGGTTATACAGCGAAACATTATGCTATTGTATTCCCCCTTGCACATTAGGAATAATGAAATTGTTGGTGTTATATGTTAGAATGGGAGCCTTTGCTGTGACTGAGAGGCTGAAAAGGAAAGTTTATTTGATTAAGCAGCGCTTAATCGAATAAAGTTGTAAACAAAAGAGAAAAAGGAAAGAGTAGGCTGCGTCTCTTTCACACCCGGCCCTTTCTTTTCTAATATCCTTCCTCTCCATCTCTCTAGCCTCCCCTCCCTCCTTTCACTTTCTCTCCTCGTCACCCCCACCGTTTCCAGATCTTAATTAAACCCTCCACACACCCCCTCTCTCCCCCCTGCCGGCTCTGACCCCTGTGCAGCGGGATTATGGGATTACCGCAGCCGGCTCTGCTACCGTGAAAGCCGTCCGTGGCGACCAGCGTGGGCCCGCAGCCCCGTGGCACTCCGGAATTCTCTCCGGAATTCTTCAGCCGGGACTGACGGAGGCCGTGTCTTTGTGTGCGGCGTGGCGGGGCGAGGTGCGGGCTAGTCCTGCCGCGCCGCACACCGGTCCACCGGGAGGGACAGAGAGTGCTAGCGTAAAATGATTAGCCACGCATTCACCGGATCGGAATTCCATTAAGTCGGAATGCCCGAATTACCCCAGGAAGAGAAGCGACGACTGTGTGTACTTGTTGTTTGCCCCCTTTAGTGTGGCAGAATTAATAAGACTATTACCCAACAATTACCGCTCCGCGCAGCACCCAGGATTCATTTCAGTGGAAATCCGATGCCACTAATTAAAGCTGTTGCCATCGCTCCCCTCTCGGAGTGATGGTCTCTGAAGATGCATTCCTCAACGAATTACAAAGGCAATTTTATGGGTTGGAAAACTGAGAGCAATTATTTTAACGAGCATAAAGCATTTTCTATCGAGCTGCGGTCTGAGGCTGATCTAATATTAGCGTTCCAAGCAGGAGCTGGTTCTGGTTCCTAACAGCTGGGTTCTACCAGGTGATTAATTCTGGGCAAAGCTGGTTCTGGTTCCTACTGCCTACGGTTCTTCTGCCTATCAACTGAGTTCTACCTGATAGTTCCTTCCCGGGACAACCAGCTCTGGTTCTGGTTCCTAACAGCTGGGTTCTACCTGATAGTTCCTTCCCGGGACAACCATCTCTGGTTCTGGTTCCTAACAGCTGGGTTCTACCTGATAGTTCCTTCCCGGGACAACCAGCTCTGGTTCCGGTTCCTGACAGCTGGGTTCTACCTGATAGTTCCTTCCCGGGACAACCAGCTCTGGTTATGGTTCCTATTGGGAGAAGCGAGCTCTTGTTCTGGTTTCCCCTAGCTGAGTCCTAGCAGATGGTTCCTACCAGGCAGGCAGAGGGAGGAGGGCCCTGGTGGAGGGCTTCCTTCAGGGAGGCCTGTAAACTGGGGGAGGGGAGGGGCCACCTGCCGCTCTCTCTGTGTGGCCAGAGACTGTCTGGACCTGGGCCATCACCACCCCATGGTTTACAGGGTAAACACACACACACAGACACAGACACGCACACTCACAGACACACACACAAAGACACACATACAGACAGACACACAGAAAGACACGCTCACTCACAGACACGCACACAAACACACACAGACACACACACACAGACACGCACACTCACAGGCACACACAAACACATACAGACAGACACACACACACACAGAAACATACACACACAGAGACAAACACACAGACACACACAGAGACACACAGACACACACACAGTCCTACACACACAGACCAGTGCCCTGCTTAGACAGGCCCTGGTCCCCACTTCACCTCTACCTTCATGCGTGACTGGTTTCCACGACCAGGGACATCTCCTATTCAATGAGAACTATTTTGGGTTCACTGTGTGTTTAACAGCAATCCTCTGTCGGTTTGTATTGTCTCTGATAATGTCAGAGATGTTTTTGAGGTAATACACAGGCTGTGCTAACTGTGTGTGTGTGTTTGTGTGTGTGAGTGATCCTCCTTTATGTCTATAATTACCCTGGCATTAGCAACCACTGTCTATAATTCCCCGCAGCAATTAAGTGCGTTTTGACACAGGGGATCTCTTCAAACTTATCATTACTGATGTGCAAATTACACACATACCTCTGACATGTTCTCAATTAGTCACTTTGTGCTCTTAATTAAGGGGCATTAATCTTTGGCGTGTCTGCAGAGTGTGTCCTGAGGCTGGCCTCACTGCAGGCTCTAATGAAAGAGAGAGAGGCCGGGGCCCAGGGTGTGTGCTGCTCGGCCTCGGCCTGGTTGGGGTCATGCCTCACTTCACACACAGAACAGACAGTGGAGGGCCATGCTCGGCAGGCTGCTCTGTGGCAGGCTGCTCTGTGGCAGGCTGCTCTGTGGCAGTCTGCTCTGTGGCAGGCTGCTCTGTGGCAGGCTGCTCTGTGGCAGGCTGCTCTGTGGCAGGCTGCTCTGTGGCAGGCTGCTCTGTGGCAGGCTGCTCTGTGGCAGGCTGCTCTGTGGCAGGCTGCTCTGTGGCAGGCTGCTCTGGGTGGCGGTGACGAACAGTTAGAGAGCGTCGTCTTATTGTCGGGAGAATACAGTTGTCTTACATTTACATTTATTCATTTAGCAGACGCTTTTATCCAAAGCGACTTCCAAGAGAGAGCTTTACAAAGTGCATAGGTCACTGATCGTAACAACAAGATAGCCACGAAACATTGCGAGTAGCCAAAACATGAAGCACACATTGTGAACAACCAAAGTAAGTGCCAAAGGGAAGAACCATAAGAGCATGTAGTTAAACAAGTTACAATTAAACAACATGGACTGCTATAAGTGCAAGTGTACCTGTGGAAAAAACAAGCAACAATAATAAAACAATATATCACAGCGAGTACAAAAATTTTAAATCAGTTACCACTAACCACAAGAGCAACAAGTCTCTGAGCAAGAGTCATTGTGATCCTTGAGGAAACTAACATCGGGTCAAGCGAACCATTCCTAAGTACCGTTGTACTCCCGGAACAAGTGCGTCTTGAGCCTTTTCTTGAAGGTGGAGAGACAGTCAGTGTCTCTGATGGAGGTGGGGAGTTGATTCCACCACTGGGGGGCCAGACAGGAGAAGAGCTTGTGTTGGGACCGGGCGGTCTTGAGCGGTGGGACTACCAGGCGGTTGTCTGAAGAAGACCGTAGGTGACGGGTGGGGGTGTAAGGCTGCAGGAGAGACTTGATGTAGACGGGTGCAGTCCCGTTCACTGCTCGGAAGGTCAATACCAGGGTCTTGAATCTGATACGGGCCATGATAGGTAGCCAATGGAGAGAGATGAGGAGCGGGGTAACATGGGAGCGTCTGGGTAGATTGTAGACCAGGCGGGCCGCTGCGTTCTGAATCCTCTGAAGAGGGCGGGTTGCACATGCTGGGAGACCAGCGAGCAGCGAGTTGCAATAGTCCAACTTGGAGAGGACAAGTGCTTGGACTAGCAGCTGGGTGGAGTGCTCAGACAGGTATCTCCTAATCTTCCGGATGTTGTAGAGGGTGAATCTACACGACCGGGAGACCGCAGCAATGTGGGCCGTGAGGGAGAGCTCGTCGTCCATGGTAACCCCAAGGTTCCTGGCAGAGGATGAAGGGGTCACCGTTGCAGATCCCAGGGTGATTGAGAGATCGTGGGAGATGGAGGGTTTAGCCGGTTCTGTTTTGGCGAGGTTCAGCTGGAGGTGGTGCTCGGTCATCCAGGCGGAGATGTCTGTGAGGCAGGCCTCAATCCTAGCTGAGATCCCTGGATCGGTCGGGGGGAACGACAGGTACAGCTGCGTGTCGTCAGCGTAGCAGTGGTAGGAGAAGCCATGGGAGGTGATGATTGGTCCAAGTGAGGTGGTGTACAGAGAGAAGAGGAGGGGTCCAAGGACGGAGCCCTGTGGGACACCAGTGGAGAGCTGGCGAGGGCCTGACAGTCCTATATTGGTAGATTTTTTTTGTAGGTTATATTAGGCCTTTCTAATGTACCAAAATGTGCAGACGGATGGCGGGTGAATGACTGAAGCTGTGTCATATTGCGCTGTGTGTTCCTGTCAAGATCATCGTCACCTTCTGCCTCCCAAACCCTGAGCAGTCCTGAACGTTTCCCCTCTCTCAGATCCACTCTGACTTCTCACACCAGGCCTGTTGTGCAGTGTCCTCTCTCTCCTCTCATCCACCCTCTCTCTCCTCTCTCTATCTCTCTCTCCTCTCATCGACCCTCTCTCTCTCCTCTCTCTATCTCTCTCTCCTTTCATCTACCCTCTCTCTCTCTTCTCTCTCTCTCTCTCTCTCTCTCTCTCTCTCTCTCTCTCTCTCTCTTTCTCTCCTTTCCTCTCCATCAGCCCTCCCACCAAATCCAGCGGTGTCCCTTCATCCTCCATTATAATCCTAATTGGGTGTGCTCAAGCCTTCGGCGAGAGCACAACCTTTGTTCTCTCACATATATATTATTATTATTATTATTCTTTTTGCCCCCCTAAAACTCAGTCAATATTTGGCCTACATAGACAAAGTAGGTGTCAAAAGTTTCGTCTTGGTAGCGATTGAGTTGCTTCTATTGGAATTTACGTTCCGTTGCTTGGTTTAGGCTGAAGTTAAGTTTTTGTGGCGAAAAGTGAAGCTAACGGTGGCTAATTTGCTAGCCACAGTCACTGACGTTACTAACGTCACTACGTCACTAACATCACGAAAACACGCGTGACTACCTTTGGCAGAACATTCGTTTCGCATCTGTTAACTTGGGGGATAGCTAGGCTAACTATAGCTTTACTGCAAGGCAGCTGCAGAAACGCCACAAGCAAAGAGGCCAGGGTGATAACTATTTACTCATTTTACTTTGTGATATGACACACAATTGTGATGTGTAATGTACAATATAAGCTGATATTATTAAGGAAGTACATCTACTTTCGGAAACAGTAGTCTACTATTTCACTGAAGTATTAGCATCATGACGTTAGCCTGTGTTGCCCGGGCAACACATACTACAGTGGTCTATGATGTATCTGTTTTCAATCGTTAAAATAAACATTCCTCACATATACATTTTCGTTGTAGGATTTATTATGACATTAGATTACAAGTAAACGATTTGTGGGTGAAATTATCATTACCTGTGGTTTCAATCCAGTGTATCACTGCAACGCTGTAGCCTACGCGAGACACTACAAAAACATCTACACATCTGTAGGAAGTCAAACGGCGACAGAACATGTTCGGCACTCCCCTTACTTAAATCAAAAGTCTATCTAACTACTAACCTGAACTTCATTGCCACAGCCTAAACTTTGTCAATCTGTTCATGAAAATAATTAATTTCAGCCTAAACCGTACAACGGAAAGTTAAATAATAATGAATGCAATGAGTAGGCTAAATGCCTGAAAATATCACGAGAAGGGAAAACTTAAAAGGACGTTTAAGTCATAGAGATTAGGTCAATTTTTAGACCGGTCTGCCAAATTTATTCGTTTTGATTCAGCTATGAGGCTGCCTCTTGCAGGGGAAATGACAAGACATCATATTTCATTCTACACTTTACTCGTGTTTTGAGTTTTAACTGAGCAGCAAAATCTATGTAATCTCTATAAATAATAAGTAGGCCCTATGCATTTTTATATAAAATATACAGAAATATCAATTGTAAAAATGTCATTCAAAAACTGACCCCTGTGCAACCGACGCAAGCAAGCACACCCTACAATTTCCCCATAAATTGTACCCTCTCTAGTTAACGTTGTTCTCTCTTACCCACAATGCACCTCAGTCTGAGGACGTACCACCACATGGAGTGGTGTGACCCACTGTTCAAGCTGCCACTTGTCTCCAGGCGGAGTTCGGCAGACCTCCACGTCTGTACGTTTTAACCCAGACATCTGTAATCGCACGTATCATGAACGAATACCAGGTCTTAAAGGAACGTTGCATTCGTGCAATGTTTATGGTGTACACACTGATAACACGGATGCTGTAGCACACATCATAGACAACAAACGAGGTGCATGCAGCTGTGGTCCACAGGCCCAGCGCGTCACCCGCCCGGCGCGTCACGCAGACAGGAGCGAGGCGCCCTCAGACAGGGGTGAACAGCTCTCCGTGTAGCGTGATGCGTACAGCGGGAGAAATATGGAACGAGCTGTTTCTCTGACTGTCGTCCTTCTCCTGCACATCTGGGTCTTAAATTACAATGGCTGAAAACAAGGAGAAATTTACTGCCGATCTGACAGGGTTTGAGACTGGGCAAGGAGCCCAGAGACCAACCTCTACAGGCCAGCCTCTACAGGCCAGCCTCTACAGGCCAGCCTCTACAGGCCAGCCTCTACAGGCCAGCCTCTACAGGCCAGCTTCTACAGGCCAGCCTCTACAGGCCAGCCTCTACAGGCCAGCCTTTACAGGCCAGCCTCTACAGGCCAGCCTCTAACAGACCAGCTTCTACAGACCAGCCTCTACAGGCCAGCCTCTAACAGACCAGCTTCTACAGGACAGCCTCTAACAGACCAGCCTCTAACAGCCCAGACCAGCTTCTACAGGCCGGCCTCTACAGGCCAGCCTCTACAGGCCAGCCTCTAACAGCCCAGACCAGCTTCTACAGGCCAGCCTCTACAGTCCAGCCTCTACAGGCCAGCCTCTAACAGACTAGCCTCTAACAGACCAGCTTCTACAGGCCGGCCTCTACAGGCCAGCCTCTACAGGCCAGCCTCTAACAGACTAGCCTCTAACAGACCAGCCTCTACAGGCCAGCCTCTAACAGCCCAGACCAGCTTCTACAGGCTAGCCTCTACAGGCCAGCATCTAACAGACCAGCCTCTAACAGACCAGCCTCTACAGGCCAGCCTCTACAGGCCAGCCTCTACAGGCCAGCCTCTAACAGACCAGCCTCTACAGGCCAGCCTCTACAGGCCAGCCTCTAACAGACCAGCTTCTACAGGCCAGCCTCTAACAGACCAGCCTCTACAGGCCAGCCTCTACAGGCCAGCCTCTAACAGACCAGCCTCTAACAGACCAGCGTCTAACAGCCCAGCCTCTAACAGACCAGCCTCTACAGGCCAGCCTCTACAGGCCAGCCTCTAACAGACCAGCCTCTAACAGACCAGCCTCTAACAGACCAGCCTCTAACAGGCCAGACCAGCCTCTAACAGCCTAGCCTCTAAAAGCCCAGCCTCTAACAGCCCTGACCTCAGCCACGTGAGGACCATTATTTGCAAAGTAGCTGCTGTGGCACCGGGGAATGATTTGAGAGGCGCGCACGTGCACCGCTACACCCCGGAGGGTGTTTACCCGGTCTTATCGCATCCACACATCTCCGCGAAGAGGTGGAGGGAGGTGGGGCGCGAGGCAACGAGGCGGGGGGATATAGCGGGGAGATTACCTCGTCGCTCCAACCCCGAACTCTCCTCCCCACTCCCGGCTCCTTCCTCTGTGGTGGATTATCTTTTGAAGTATTGTACAGCCACTTGACTGAAATGTTAGTGCAAACATCTTAATCTTTCCCTGCGCTTGGCTTCTGTGTGTGTAGTTGCTACGGTGGCAGATAGAGCTCGCAGGCGAAGCCAGACGGGAGATTAGGAGGGTGAGAAGGGGTTTCGGCTGAAAGGGATCAAAAACTCGGTGACATGTTTGACCCTTAATGAGATATGAATAGAGGATTAAACAAAGTGTTCGGCGGTAAAAGGGAAACGACACAAAAGGAGACACGTCTGAGGTCTCTTCTTGAAAGTGCGTCAGACTTGACCAGCGGTGTGGGGGAGAAGAGACAGGAAGAGAGAGAAGGGGAGAGAGAGAAGGGGAGAGAGAGAGAGAAGGGGAGAGAGAGAGAAGGGGAGAGAGAGAGAAGGGGACAGAGAGACATTTGGGAGGATGGAGGAGGGATGGAGGGGTAGGAAGGGAGGGTGGAAGGGAGGCAGGTAGGAAGGGAGGGTGGAAGTGAGGCAGGAAGGAAGGGAGGATGGGTGGATGGATGGAAGTAAGGAGAGATGATAACAGAAGAAGGGGTAACATCCTTGGCCTGTAACCATGGAGTTAATCAATGGGATGGTGGGCTGGTGGACTGGCTGGTGGGCCGGCTGGCTGGTGGACTGCAGACTGCCAGGCTCCTTGCAGCGCTGGCTGAATTAAGCTGTGGTTCCGGTCAGAGGCCCAGCCAGGCAACGTGCGGAACTCAGACAGGACTTCTGGCTGCCCATGGGGGATTAGGACCTCCCGAACCTGGACACCACAGAGAGAGAGAGACCTGGACTCACACCACAGAGATAGAGAGACCTGGACTCACACCACAGGGAGAGAGAGACCTGGACTCACACCACAGAGAGAGAGAGACCTGGACTCACACCACAGGGAGAGAGAGACCTGGACTCACACCACAGAGAGAGAGAGACCTGGACTCACACCACAGAGAGAGAGAGACCTGGACTCACACCACAGAGAGAGAGAGACCTGGACTCACACCACAGAGAGAGAGAGACCTGGACTCACACCACAGAGAGAGAGAGGGGGGGGGAAAGAGGGGGGGGAAGAGGGAGAGAGAGGGGGGGGTGGGGGAAGGGGAGACTGAGAGGGCTGGGAGGATGAAGAGAGAACAAGGAATAGAGAGAAAGACAGACAGTGTAGGGAGAAGAGAGGAGAGAAAGCGAGCTAGAGAACAACAGGAAGAGAATAGAGAGAGATAGAGAGATCCAGAAAGAAGACAATAGATATTGTGGAAAATAATAAGATAAGATCGGCCTGTGTATTTAGGATATAGAATATGTTTCAACAATCAAGATTTATTTTCATGAATCAAGTTTTTTTTCTTGAAACAAGATAATTCGTCTCTAACAAATAACACAGAAACTTCAAAACTTGGCAGGAAAGCATGCTACATCAGAGATACAACTCAAACAACATGTTTTCAAGACTCTTTCACTCAAACATGATGTTTTCAAGACTCTTTCACTCAAACATGATGTTTTCAAGACTCTTTCACTCAGCAAGATGTAGAAGAAGCGTAGTCC
This sequence comes from Osmerus eperlanus, assembly GCF_963692335.1. Lineage (NCBI taxonomy): Eukaryota > Metazoa > Chordata > Actinopteri > Osmeriformes > Osmeridae > Osmerus > Osmerus eperlanus. Next base: position 1,544,248 of record NC_085027.1, read on the forward strand.
AAAAACGAGGCCCTCAATCTCACTGAAATATGACTTGCTAGGTGATTGTGTCTTAACTGAAGTGTAATGGCATATTCTGACTAGAAATCAGACAAATATACTTGGTAATACTTTGAGGAGTTTTTGCCGTGTGGTGAAAGATCCTCCTCACAAGACCACGGTTGTCAGTGGCCTGGAGAAGCCGCCTCAAGCATCACGATCATCTCACAACGGAATCTACGACGCTACCGGCTCTTCCAAATAACGGATTGGGTTTCCCTGTGGCCAGGGAAAATGATGAGTCGTTCTTTGGAAAATAGAAATAATATGAAGAGATGCATATTGATTGCCACAAGTACCACAATAAGATAATGTTATGGCGTCACAAATACAGGATCAGGGAGACAAGATCCTCAAACAAGGCCCATGTTGAGGCTTCTTCCTTTGCCAAGGATACTTTACCAACAAATTACGTAACCACAAATCAGACGCATATTGTTTCAAATAATTTTTTTGAAACTCATTGTTCCACTCGTTTTTGATTTCGTTTAGAATTCCGTGCTCAAAATGTTGGGTTCCATCTTCAAAATAACTTTGACTGTCTGGAACTGATTTTGTTACATAATCATTATAACCACATCTTTCAAATGCACTCGAAAAGCCATTTGATGCAGGCTTTGCTGGCTGGTTGGACCATGTCATATCAAACTGTCTGAGGAGCGTTTAATAAGATCGCTCTTCGTGCTTTGCATGTTGCCGTCAAAGTTGTCTGGACCCACGCAAGCTTTTTATAGATATCGTCTAACAAGAGTGAAGCACCAAACAGATATAAAACAACCCACTGCTTTCTAATGAGGAAGGACGTGACTGAACTGTCATCCTCAAATTAATTAAGCAAGACAGGAAGTCAGTATTGTTCTCCAAACACGTATGTTAGTCCAGTTCAGTCACGCCAGATAGTCAGACTGTGCCATTCAAAACCGGGATCGTTTTCCTGCGGGATAATTCATGGCTTCCATAGCAACCTGCTTTCTGGCCCCTTACTGCCCCAACCAGGTCTATTCATTAGACCTGCTATATCATACTCTGAATATTTACTGTCTCTAACCAGATTTACGGTTTAATTTGCTGCATGGAGTCATTTATCGATCTGGAGAGGCTTATTAGTGATGTGTCCCCAGCCTGTCCACCACCCTCTTCTCTCTATCTCTGCTCCCTCCTCTCTACAGCTCTCCTTCTCTTCTCTATCTCTGCTCCCTCCTCTCTACAGCTCTCCTCCTCTTCTCTCTATCTCTGCTCCCTCCTCTCTCCAGCTCTCCTCCTCTTCTCTCAATCTCTGCTCCCTCCTCTCTACAGCTCTCCTCCTCTTCTCTCTATCTCTGCTCCCTCCTCTCTCCAGCTCTCCTCCTCTTCTCTCTATCTCTGCTCCCTCCTCTCTCCAGCTCTCCTCTCCTCCTCTTCTCTATCTCTGCTCCCTCCTCTCTCCAGCTCTCCTCCTCTTCTCTTTATTTCTGCTCTCTCCAGCTCTCCTCCTCTTCTATCTATCTCTGCTCCCTCCTCTCTCCAGCTCTCCTCTCCTCCTCTTCTCTATCTCTGCTCCCTCCTCTCTCCAGCTCTCCTCCTCTTCTCTCTATTTCTGCTCCCTCCTCTCCCCACCTCTCCTCCTCCCTCCTTTCCCCACCTCTCCTCTTTCCTCCTCTCTCCAGCTCTCCTCCACCCTCCTTCTCCCTCCATCTCTCCACAACTCTGCTCTCTCTATCACTCCATCACCCTCCCCCCTCCTCTCTTTCTCTCTTTCTCTCCATCATCTTCACACTCCTGGGAAGAGATTCATGATCATGTCAGTGGAGCCAGAGGGGGCAAAAAAACACGCTACCACTGCCACACACACAGGTAAACATTCAGTGCCAGTTTTACAATACCTTCTACTTCTGATGATGTCAAACTGAACTGTTTGCTGGTGACTAACACACACAGTCACCAAGTCTCACAGCTCAACTCCCTGACCCCAGTGTAAAAAAAAAAAAAAACATTGACGGAAAATTCACGAACAAAAAAACTGATTTTGTAATTTCAACTGCTCTATCGTGTTTGGAGCATTACCTTTGCACAGTCCACCAAAACGCTAGCAAAAACTTGTGGAGGCATGTTTCAAAAGAAGAATGTTCTCATCCTATGTATCTTACACACTGTATAATTTACCCCACCCCAAACTGCTACCTCCATGCAATCCCCTGTTGAATCAGTCGATGAAAACCATCCATTAGGCAGTCCGCTCCCATCTAGCTTAATTCAGCATCGGGAGAGCGCAACTTCCTGTCAGCCGAGTAATTTGATTGGCCTGCTCCCCCCGTGCCAGTCAGACACTCATCTCCTCTTCCTGTTTATATTTCCAAACGTCTCATTTATCCCTGATCATTTCTACAGCTCCTCTCCCTCTCTTTTATAGGCCATCATCAGTCTTGTTTAAAGCAGCCATGCAGAAGGGCTGGCGCTGGCTGAGGGGGAAATTGCCCTAGTTTGATAATGAGGCTTGCAAGAGGTGGGGGTGTTGGTGGTGCAGGGTGGAGGAGGAGGAGGGTGGGGAGGAGGGCCTGGAGAGAAGGACTGAATAATTAAACTGTACAGGTGATTCATTGGAAGGGGAGGCAACGTGTGAGCTAGTGACAACGCAGCAGCCAGAAGAGGCTTAATTGCACCAGTCCGCTGAAGCTGAAATGGATTGTTCCTTCTGGGGAGTCTGTTTCAGCAGGAGCCTCGCTGCGAGGACGGGGGCCTCGCTGTGAGGACGGGGGCCTCGCTGTGAGGACGGTGGCCTCTCTGTGAGGACGGGGGCCTCTCTGGAAGGACGGGGGCCTCGCTGGGAGGACGGGGGCCTCGCTGGGAGGACGGGGGCCTCGCTGTGAGGACAGTGGCCTCTCTGTGAGGACGGGGGCCTCTCTGGAAGGACGGGGGCCTCGCTGGGAGGACGGGGGCCTCGCTGTGAGGACGGTGGCCTCTCTGTGAGGACGGGGGCCTCTCTGGAAGGACGGGGGCCTCTCTGGGAGGACGGGGGCCTCGCTGCGAGGACAGGGGCCTCGCTGTGAGGACAGACACACTGCACCCACACGGGTGGTGTTGCAGGGGGAGGGGGGGTGGAAGCGGGTGTGTGCTTTGTGTGCGTGTCTGTATTTGTATATTTGTGTGTGTTTGTTTGTGCATGCTTGTATTTGTGTGCATGTATTTCTGCACGAGTGCATGTGTTTGTGTGTGTATATTTATGTGTGCATGTATTTTTGCATTTGTGTACTGCATGTATCAGTGCATGTTTCTGTACTCGTGGAATGCTTCCAGATTTTCCGTGCCATCATTTTGCCAGGACACAGGGCTGGTTCTGTAAACTCAGCAACGCTCCATTCAGAAGTTTTGAGAGCCGTACAACCAAACGAGAACCAGGACAGTTCTAAAACATTCACACTAGGACAGTTCTAGAACGTTACATTTACAATTAGTCATTTAGCAGACGCTCTTATCCAGAGCGACTTACAGTAAGTACAGGGACATTCCCCCGAGGCAAGTTGGGTGAAGTGCCTTACCCAAGGACACAACGTCATCTGGCAGAGCCGGGGATCGAACCAGCAACCTTCTGATTACAAGCCCGCTTCCCTAACCGCTCTGCCACCTGACTCCCCTGACTTCACACCAGGACAGTTCTAAAACATTCACACTAGGACAGTTCTAGAACGTTCACACCAGGACAGTACTAGAACGTTCATACCAGGACAGTTCTAGAACGTTCACACCAGGACAGTTCTAGAACGTTCACACCAGGACAGTACTAGAACGTTCATACCAGGACAGCTCTAGAACGTTCACACCAGCACAGTACTAGAACGTTCACAACAGGACAGTTCTAGAACGTTCACACCAGGACAGTTCTCCGCGGCTGGTCTTTCATCATCAAACGCCAACTGAAGCGATCAGCGTAGAAAATTAACAATCTCACCGCTGGTGAGTTAGCATATAAACCAGCCAACGTCTTCTTTACGAGACCTTTAAGATCCCACCTTCCTGAAGAGGTGTTCCCCCCCATCGGCCCTGAGCGTGTTCTCTCTCCCCCGCTTGCTGGGGGAAAAGAAAACATGCACGTCTTCGTGTGTTCTCCCCCCCCCCCCCCCCCCCCCACCTGGACACCACATGACTTGTTCTGAACGCTGCTCGGTTGGTTATCATGAGCAGGAACGCCATGTTACATTATTCACTGTTAATACCATAAGATTAATAGCGTTAACACCATAATAATACTAATGCTATTAACACCATGCTGTAATTAGACTCATTGTATTATTACCATAACAATACTAATTATATTAACACCATGCTGTAATTAGACTAATTGTATTAATACCATAATAATACTAATGCTATTAATACCATAACGTTCTCTGATCCAGCGTTGTTGGAAGTGGTTATTTCCTGTGTGGTGCTCATCCCCTGTCAGTGACTGTCACTCCTGTGGTTAATGACTCACGGATCGACATGTTCAGGACGAACAGACCCACATAGGCCTGTGTTTCCTGTCATGCTAGGTTCATGGCAGCATCCACGTCTTTATCTATATTCAGGCGTTGTTGTGTTGTTGCTCTGTGGTAAAGCTGTTGATTGCAGATCCAGAGGTCACAGGTCACTGAAGTATTCCATGTGGGCTGAGGCCCAACACAGAGGCCTGGGTTCAGTTCTGCATGTTCTCAGAGGTCCGCTCTCCTCGGTGTTCCGGCCGAGACAAGTTCCCCGTTAACGACCTGTGGCGTGACGGAGGTGACTGGACAGAGGACCTGCCGGTCTCACTGCTGCTCTCTGGGCTCTCTGTCTCCATCTATCTTCTCTCTCTCTCTCTCTCCCTCTCTCTCTCTCCCTCTCTCTCTCTCTCTCTCTCTCTCTCTCTCTCTCCTTTACACTTCCTCTTTACCTTTTTCCTTTCGAAAAGGGGCAGATTGAAATGCCCCCTTGTACATCCTTTCGGAGGGAATATTAACCACCTCCTTTATTTTTATATAAGTGCCTGTTGGTGGACGTCCATTAGAATGGTTTCCCATCACAGTGTCCGGCAGAGAGAACAGTGATGATTCATCATGATTACTTGTAACTTTCAACTAACTGACTTTTCTCTCGTTTTGTCCTGAAACGTACCCCTGCGATGGGGGAGGGGAGGGAGGAGAGGAGATGGGGGGGGGGGAGAGGAGATGGGGGGGAGGAGAGGAGATGGGGGGAGGAGAGGAGATGGGGGAGGAGAGGAGAGGGGGGGAGGTGAGGAGAGGGGGGGAGGAGAGGAGAGGGGGGGAGGTGAGGAAAGGAGATTGGGGGAGGAGAGGAGATAGGGGGAAGAGAGGGGGGGAGGAGGGGGGAGAAATACGAGGTTATCTCAAACGAGGGGTCCCACATGAAGCTGTGGATTTAGCGCGTCTAATCCCTTATCAAGCGTACCGCGAGGTGGAGCCCGGCTCCATCCCCGGGGTTCTAATCCCGGGGACTTGGCGGGCCGGTTCTACTGTTTGTCCAGAGTGGATCCACAGGGGGTGTCCTGGGGGATCGCCACGGTAACCTTGAGCCGACACCCAGCTTAACCGTTCTCTGGTAATTGTCCCGGTTACCGGGCACAGATCTGCTCCTAAACCTGGATTTTGCTGGAAATGGAAATATTTTATTTTATTTTTTTACAGTCTGGAATAAACCGTAGATCCAACTGTGTGTTTTTCTATGTAATGATTTTGCTGTAAATGTCAATCTTTCTCAGAAGGGGAAGAGGAAGAACAGATTGAATTTCAAACCTCAAATACTCTGGTAAGCTCTTTCCAGCTCTCAGCTATCCAGCCAAACTGTGGTCTGCACGTCACACCTTGATTCAGTGTTCGCGCCCAACAGCTGCAGTGTCGGAGCAGACCATTTCTTTACAGTTACATACTGTAAATTTAAAAAGACAAAACAAAATCATTTACACACACCCTTTTCTCACACAAATGAAACATTGGATAACACTTCCTTATTTGTTGTTTGTTTTGTTTGAACTCAAGAAAACCCTATATTAACACGGATCCACACTTTTCCAACCAATCTGTGTGTTATTTCTCTCAATAATTAATTTCAAAGGCCGGAATTATTTCTCTGTTCATGACCTTGATCGTGTGCACATTAAAGAGTGTGTGTGTTGAGTGGTGGGTGGAGGAGGGGTGGGGGTGGTTGGGGGGGGGGGGGTTAAACGTGAAATGATATGCGGGCAGAAGGAGCGTAGCTACATGTTGACACCCCTGAGTAAACAAACGAGTGCAGCAGGCAGAGGAGGGATTACCATATCTTTCCTTCACTTATTTTATCCTGTGAGAATCATCAATATTAAACGGTGAGGAGACGAAGGGGAAAGTGCTGAGGTGGGCTTTCAGCAGCAGGGTGAACCACTGTGTTTAAGGAGAGAGATAAATGAGAGAGCTCCCCGGGATCTACAAAGAAAGTAAACGCCATCTTTTCATCTTTCCTTCCTACTCTCTGTGCTCTCTACGTTTAAAAATAATTTTATGCTCTTCCATGTCCCTGCTACTTAGCTCCCTCTCTCTCTCTCTTTCTCTCTCTCCCACCTCTCACTTCCTGTCTCTCTCTCCTCCTCAGTCTCTCTCTCTCTCTCTCTCTCTCTCTCTTTACTGTTGTTGAACACCGTCAAGTCTCATGACAGTTTGTTTCGTGATCATTTGTTTCAGGTGGACGGAAAAAAAAAGTTGCAGCGTAAATATTGACTAGACACTTTCTAAATATTTACAGGCCTACTAATGTTGTCATTAATTTCATCAGGAGCTGCGTTCTGCAGCTCTCTGCAGTTTGGGACCCTAATGAGGGCAATGTCTAGCGAGGAGTGACCTGTGTTTGTGTGCCTTTGGGCTAAAACACGGTGAATGTGCTGTGTTTGCCTGTCGTGTCTGTGAACAGGGTGTGGAGGTGGCCACAGCCCCGGGCCAGCCACCATCAGCAGGATGTGTCTCTTTGTCAGGTAAATGATCCAGGAATGTCAGGATGATACTGCTGAGGTAGGGCCTCTGCCGGCGTTTATCTGACCTGTCAGTCAACACCAGTACCCTCCGCTGACTGTGACACGTGCAGTGAGAGTTGGAGAATTGCAACTCCGCTTCCAAGTATTTTTTTTTTTTTTTTTTTGGAGTACCACACACAGTCATGTTCTCTGTGTCGTCTTTATTTAAGTGGGGGGGCACACATCTGGTACCCCCTCGCCCCCCCTGGGAGCCCCCTGGCGAACTGCCAGCGACGGCGGACGGGAGACAGAAGGGGGGTTGGGAGGGAGGGGGGGAGGGAAGGGGGAGACTTCTGTCTGCCCCTCCAAAAACAGTCCTAGCCCCCAGCTGATATTAGTTATCGATATTTTACTGGCGGCCATTAAAGTTTTAAGAGGCTGCGATTAGACGCAGAAACAAAGGAGATCCTTTATAACGCAGGTGGGGCGGGGGGGGGGGGGGGGTCACGTGAGGCTGGAAAAGATGCCTTTGAAAGGGTTTGTTTAACGATGTCAAAGTGCTGTGGGTGTGTGAGGTGGTGATGGAGGGGGAGGGGGGAGGGAGTTAGACAGTGGAGGAAGGAGCTTCTGTTCTGTGGACCTCTGCCAACCTCCTACCCACCCTCTCCCCTCCCAGCCCTCCACTACACCTCTGTAGGTACAGCACACAGTCCTCACCACAGAGTACACACTGTGGATAGGTACAGTACAGTAGATCAGAGTAGACACTGTGGATAGGTACAGTACAGTAGATCAGAGTAGACACTGTGGATAGGTACAGTACAGTAGATCAGAGTAGACACTGTGGATAGGTACAGTACAGTAGATCAGAGTAGACACTGTGGATAGGTACAGTACAGTAGATCAGAGTAGACACTGTGGATAGGTACAGTACAGTAGATCAGAGTAGACACTGTGGATAGGTACAGTACAGTAGATCAGAGTAGACACTGTGGATAGGTACAGTACAGTAGATCAGAGTAGACACTGTGGATAGGTACAGTACAGTAGATCAGAGTAGACACTGTGGATAGGTACAGTACAGTAGATCAGAGTAGACACTGTGGATAGGTACAGTACAGTAGATCAGAGTAGACACTGTGGATAGGTACAGTACAGTAGATCAGAGTAGACACTGTGGATAGGTACAGTACAGTAGATCAGAGTAGACACTGTGGATAGGTACAGTACAGTAGATCAGAGTAGACACTGTGGATAGGTACAGTACAGTAGATCAGAGTAGACACTGTGGATAGGTACAGTACAGTAGATCAGAGTAGACACTGTGGATAGGTACAGTACAGTAGATCAGAGTAGACACTGTGGATAGGTACAGTACAGTAGATCAGAGTAGACACTGTGGATAGGTACAGTACAGTAGATCAGAGTAGACACTGTGGATAGGTACAGTACAGTAGATCAGAGTAGACACTGTGGATAGGTACAGTAGATCTTAATCATTCCCTCTGCAGACTACAGTAACTTGATGTTTTAAATCCAGGCGACATCAAGAATCATTGTTCATCAAGCCTTCTAAAATCTACAAGAACATACGACCTGCTTCTTTACATTTGACAGTTCATTCAGCACACATTTTTCTGGCGACATACAAATAGTGCATATGGAAAGTACAGCATTAAATCAAGGATCAGAAGTGCTCAGTTCTAAACAGTACTTATCTTAACAGGTATTCAAGAGTTATTTGGCACCAGGAACCTTAGTACTGACGTCTTTGTTAATACCATGACAGTGTTTGAACCCTCATGCCTGTCTGGAAGTGAGGCCTGGCTCCAGTGATGCTGATGATGGCTATTTCTGTCTCTGTCCCTGATGGTAAACATGTGTGTTGTTGTTTGCAGGGACAGAGCTTGGCAGGACAAGCACTCTCCTCTGTCCATCTGACCGCCGCCATGACAGGGAAGCCGCCATGATGAGGAATCTCCGAAGCGTGGTCACGGTAACCGAAGAGTGTAAACAATTCTGTTTGTTCCTTTTTTTTTTTACTTTCCCCTCTCTCTTTCCGCTACTAATGTTTGGTGTTTTGCTTGAGTCTCTCTCCTCATCTCTATCTTTCTCTCTATCCTTCTACTGTGTTTCGAAAGATGTTTGACTGAGTGTTTCTGTTTGACTGAGTGTTTCTGTTTGACTGAGTGTTTCTCCTCAAATCCCTCTTGCTCTCTCTCTCTCCCGCTCTAACACTCTCCCTCCCTCCCTGTCTCTCTCTTTTTCTCTTAATTTGACCCAATCCTCTCTCTCCCTGCGTGCTGGCTCTGGAAGTGTGTGTGTGTGTATGTGTGTGTATCATCAGGGGTCACGTGAGGTTTAGAGAGTTAAAATGAGGAGATAATCCACAGCTATGACAAGGCAGTCTGATGCCATAGCAACCTGAGACACAGAGGCACCACACAGCCTGTTTGGTAACGCTGTGATTAACTCTGTAGAGGTGACTGTGTTCGGTAATGCTGGGATTAACTCTGTAGAGGTGACTGTGTTTGGTGACGCTGTGATTAACTCTGTAGAGGTGACTGTGTTTGATAACGCTGTGATTAACTTTGTAGAGGTGACTGTGTTTGGTAACGCTGTGATTAACTCTGTAGAGGTGACTGTGTTCGGTAATGCTGTGATTAACTCTGTAGAGGTGACTGTGTTTGGTGACGCTGTGATTAACTCTGTAGAGGTGACTGTGTTTGATAACGCTGTGATTAACTTTGTAGAGGTGACTGTGTTTGGTAACGCTGTGATTAACTCTGTAGAGGTGACTGTGTTTGGTAACGCTGTGATTAACTCTGTAGAGGTGACTGTGTTTGGTAACGCTGTGATTAACTCTGTAGAGGTGACTGTGTTTGGTAACGCTGTGATTAACTCCGTAGAGGTGACTGTGTTTGGTAACGCTGTGATTAACTCCGTAGAGGTGACTGTGTTTGGTAACGCTGTGATTAACTCCGTAGAGGTGACTGTGTTTGGTAACGCTGTGATTAACTCCGTAGAGGTGACTGTGTTTGGTAACGCTGTGATTAACTCCGTAGAGGTGACTGTGTTTGGTAACGCTGTGATTAACTCCGTAGAGGTGACTGTGTTTGGTAACGCTGTGATTAACTCCGTAGAGGTGACTGTGTTTGGTAACGCTGTGATTAACTCCGTAGAGGTGACTGTGTTTGGTAACGCTGTGATTAACTCCGTAGAGGTGACTGTGTTTGGTAACGCTGTGATTAACTCCGTAGAGGTGACTGTGTTTGGTAACGCTGTGATTAACTCCGTAGAGGTGACTGTGTTTGGTAACGCTGTGATTAACTCCGTAGAGGTGACTGTGTTTGGTAACGCTGTGATTAACTCCGTAGAGGTGACTGTGTTTGGTAACGCTGTGATTAACTCCGTAGAGGTGACTGTGTTTGGTAACGCTGTGATTAACTCCGTGGAGGTGACTGTGTTTGGTAACGCTGTGATTAACTCTGTGGAGGTGACTGTGTTTGGTAACGCTGTGATTAACTCTGTGGAGGTGACTGTGTTTGGTAACGCTGTGATTAACTCTGTGGAGGTGACTGTGTTTGGTAACGCTGTGATTAACTCTGTAGAGGTGACTGTGTTTGGTAACGCTGTGATTAACTCTGTAGAGGTGACTGTGTTTGGTAACGCTGTGATTAACTCTGTAGAGGTGACTGTGTTTGGTAACGCTGTGATTAACTCTGTGGAGGTGACTGTGTTTGGTAACGCTGTGATTAACTCTGTGGAGGTGACTGTGTTTGGTAACGCTGTGATTAACTCTGTAGAGGTGACTGTGTTTGGTAACGCTGTGATTAACTCCGTAGAGGTGACTGTGTTTGGTAACGCTGTGATTAACTCCGTAGAGGTGACTGTGTTTGGTAACGCTGTGATTAACTCCGTAGAGGTGACTGTGTTTGGTAACGCTGTGATTAACTCCGTAGAGGTGACTGTGTTTGGTAACGCTGTGATTAACTCCGTAGAGGTGACTGTGTTTGGTAACGCTGTGATTAACTCCGTAGAGGTGACTGTGTTTGGTAACGCTGTGATTAACTCCGTAGAGGTGACTGTGTTTGGTAACGCTGTGATTAACTCCGTAGAGGTGACTGTGTTTGGTAACGCTGTGATTAACTCCGTAGAGGTGACTGTGTTTGGTAACGCTGTGATTAACTCCGTAGAGGTGACTGTGTTTGGTAACGCTGTGATTAACTCCGTAGAGGTGACTGTGTTTGGTAACGCTGTGATTAACTCCGTAGAGGTGACTGTGTTTGGTAACGCTGTGATTAACTCCGTAGAGGTGACTGTGGAAAGAGCTGCATGCCTTATTTCTTCTGTGTCTTAAGAACCAGGTCAACTCCTTCCTGGTATCCTCCATGTAAGTACTGAGTCTTTCAGAGTGTGGAAGAGGTAAAAATAGGTGTGTGTGTGTGTGTTCATGATCTAGGCCCCTAGACAGTGTTTTAAAAAGCTATGGGGATTTTACACTTGACAATGCGAATAAGTATAGTACATGAACTACACACACACACACACACACACACACACACACACACACACACACACACACACACACACACACACACACACATACCCCAGATGCACATGAAACCCTCCACCAACATTATGGGAAAAGTGTATGATAACACACAGTGCATAAGCATTGTTCTACTTTTCAGTAGAAGCACACAAATTAATCTACAGATGATTTACTACCTATCTTTAACTAATATGTGCCGCGGGAGAAAGTTGATATCGGAAAAAAACACATTTCTCACAATTTACTACATGCTGTCTGCTTTCATGTTCTTTCTGCAGTGGGTGCCATTTTCTCTAGCCAGTCTACAATTTACATAAAAGCGTTTATTTCATCATCGCACTGTAAATGAAGATATATTAGGATCTATTAGGAGCTAGGGGCACTTCCCCTCTTTAAGAGCCAGTATAGATGGAAAAAATTAAGCGGTATTGTAATTCAATTTTCTACTTATTCATTAAATGTATTTTAACTGCTCAAAAGTCATTTTGGTTAGCGCTTTTATGGCCTTTTCTCTCCTAAAGCCGAGGCTGCTCTGAGGCTTGGGGATCCGGCCAGACTGGGCTGGACTCGAGTCAGACTTCTTCCTTCTCCTCCTCTTCTCCTCCTCCTTCTTCTCCCTCATCCCCCTGATCCCTTTCCCTCTCCTTTTCCCCGCTCTCCCTTTCTCCCTCCTCCTGTTCGCCGTCTCCCTGTGAACCAGCTTCCGTCCTCCGCCCGGCCCTCTTTTCCGGCCATCCCTCTGCTCTTCCTCTGCTCTTCCCTCTGCTCTTCCCTCTGCTCTTCCCTCTCTCCTCTTCACCGCCTCACGTTCACAGCATGGTTCCCTGGTCGTTCCAGGGGGAGGTTCCACCCTGAACAGCCTGCTGTCTGGGTCGGTTCCCTGGCCGCGGGGCAGCGTCCTGCCTGGCTGGCTCCTGACGGACCAGCAGAGTAGCGACCACAGAGTGACCAGCGTCTGAGGGACTGGCGGCTTCAGGTTTCATGTCCAAAACAGAGCCAGCGGTGGGCGACTATCTGGCTGTCTGTTTAGCTGGCTGTCTGTTTAGCTGGCTGGCTGTGGTAGCTGGCTACCTCTCCAGGCTGGTTAATTAGCTGACTAGCTGATAGGCTGGCTGGCTGCCTGGTTAGTCAACTGGCTAGCTGGCTGGTTGGATGAATGACTGGTTAGTTGGCTGGCAGTCAGTCAACTTATAGTTTGTCCGTCTCTCCACTCAGGGTGTAATGCAAGGTTTCTCTGTGCCCTTTTGGGGGGGTAAAACTCTGCAACCTGAACCCTGGGAACCCTATTTGCTGGAGGACAGGCCCCGTGGTCACATGATTTAAGCCCCAGAACCGGTGGGTAAAGAGCAATTTCATGAAGTGTTAAGTGACTTCGCGATGCGGAGGTTGAAATACGCAGACGAGGGTAGGCGGGGGATTTCCAACCTTTGGAAAGCCGTGCTGCAGAACGCCATGCTTCCTGACAGAGGGAGGTGACTGGGAGGAGGAGTCACGTCACAGGACCGACTTCTTGGAAGTTGCAGTTCAGGTTCTAAGTCACTTCGAATTTTAAAAAGTGCGTGCCGAATGGCCTGCATGTAAATATAATGTGGCCTGATCACGGTGAATTAAACAAGGCAGTTCACGGTACGATAACATAATTTCTGTGACTTTTGATCTTGAGAATTCAAACCTACATGGTATGCTGGGCTTTTTGCATGCCAGGCTTCATTTACAGTTGCCGTTGGTACAGAGAGGTCTTTGAAGAACGTAAATGCTGCACACAGCGTGAAAGTGCCATAACTGTGTTGCAAATTCCGTTTTACAAAGGACACTTTATGGACCAGGCATTCGACCTCTGAATAAATGAGCATGTCATTTCTGTGGTATCGCTGAGTGACTGTGCTTGCAGATCCTTCTGCCCTTTTGTGAGGTGATGTGTGTGTGTGTGTAAACTGGGGTGGATTCCCAGTTTACACACAAACACGCATACACAAACACACACCCCTCCAGCCTCTAACCTCGGTTGTGACCTCATCTTTACGAGACGGAGTTGAAGAGGAGGTGAACCTCATGTTGGTGTTACAGAGGGAGAGACAGGTTTCTAGTGGTTGGTTAGCCAACGTCTATGTCATCTAGCACTTAGACTTATCTCCCTCTCTCCCCCTCTACCATTCTCTCTCTCTCTAACTCTCTCTCCTTCTCCCCTTTATCATTCTCTCTAACTGTCTCTCCCTCTCTCCCCCTCTATCATTCTCTCTCTAACACTCTCTCCCTCTATCATCCTCTCTCCAACTCTCTCTGCCTCTTTCCAATCGTAACAGACCACTGTTTATTGGCTTCATTCTGTTCGGTTTCGCTTCAGCTACTGTTACTCCACGCAAAACATGTTTCAAAAAAGACACAAACACTAACATCCTTCGACTCAAGGGCAAGTTTTGATTCCAGTCAGTATGAGGAGAGGAAAGTCTTGAACAGGACTGTACGTACTGACACAATCTGGTATGTTCCTACTTTCATCTCTGCAGATGTCACTGATATCTGTTAGACTACGTAAACCCAACGCAACATCTGGGAAAGGTGTTGTAGACTTAGTCACACTTTAAATAGGTTAGCAGGAGGGGAGGAGACAACAACAGTGGGTGCTATCTGCGAGCGCTAATTATTTGCAGGTATAAAAAGAATAAGGCTTGCAGATAATCTTGAGTAAGAAAAATAGACCGGTGCTATAGTGACCCATATAATCTATTATCCAGCGAGTAACAGTCAGAAGGCGACACGGCACTTATGTGCAGGGTGTCGTGTGGGTTCCTGTGAAGTTCATGACACACCGGTCTAGTTTTGTGTTCTCTTTCCTTGTGATGTTCCTCATGAAGTGTGTGTTTGAGTGTGTATGTGTGTGTGTGTGTGTCTGCTGAGGTATACATGTACACACATACCCTACATGCATTTCTCAGGTAAAACTCACAAGTTAGCAGTTTCTTCAAAACAGCAACAGAAACCTGCGACCAAAAAAAAAGCCCACGGTATCTGCACAGGTCTGTTCAGCTTGACACCATCGCTGGAACCTCGAGTCTTTTTACCAGAAATCTTCTGCGGCTTGCTGCTATGAGGAGACGGGTAGCAGGGCTTCCGCCGGGCGGCCAGGTTCAGTTTCTCCTTCAAACACGACTACGCTGGAATTTTTTCTTGAGGTCTACTCATGAAAGCCACTGTTTCATCTGTACAGGAAGCAAGGGGTTTGGGGCAGGCTCACCTACGACTTTACTGACAATTTCAACCGCAGTGAAAGTACCTTGTGGTTTTGAGCTTGCCGCCAATACCATAATGTAGAGCAGGGTGTGTGTGGTGTTGTCTGTCTGTGTTTGTGTGTGTGTTTGTGAACCATGAGTTCAACTGTGTCCCACTGTGCTCCTCTTTCTGCTCCAGATCGTGAAACATGTTGAGAGAGAAGCTCTTGGGTGGAGCCAAGGTAGCTGTGGTTTGTTGTTTTAAATAACGTATGTGGATTCCAGGGCTAAAATAAGACTGTTAACACATCGATTCAGAGGCCTGCAGTCCAGACAGACTGTGTATAGACAATCATAAATGGCCTATCCCTTTATCAACAGACACAAATATCACGTAGGGTTCTCCAACCCTGTTCCAGGAGAGATCCTGTCCTGTAGATCCTTCCAGAACATGTGATTGGATGATTAGCTGGTTGATAAGCTGCTTCAGGTTAGTTACGACTGCGGTCGGGGCTTTGGGCGGGTGTCTTTTCCAGGGATGGGGTTAGGCAGAGCGAAATCCGCAAAGCATCTTCTGTCAAAATTGAAAACCAAAGACACCCTGAAAGTTTTTTTTTTACCCGGCGACACAGTGGAACGAGGACAGAAGGCATTCTCATTGGCCTTGCTGAATCACCGAGGACCAATGGTGGGATTGCAGTCATGCCGCGGGCTGGTAATTCAATGCAAACGTGACGCACAAGAGGGCAACCTAAAGAAATCGAGGTCGGAAAAAGGAACGGCAGCCACACCACTCCGGGGTTTTGTGGCTCCACGGTAGCTGCCAAAACTGAGGCAAACCCAGCAATTCACCCAAATTTGAGTCTGTTAATTCATGGTATCTATAACAGATAGCTCTAGCACACGGAGATGCACTGTAAAACACACACACGCAAACACACGCCCGCAAGGAAACACGCGCACCCACACGTACAAACACAGTGCTATAAACAAGAACCCTACTCTCTCAGAGGCTCAACCGTATCATCGAAACTTCATTGAAAAAAAACGAACATTTTCCCTCAAGTTATTTACACTAGACCCAATCCATCAAACACAGGAAACAGTACCATCCACTTAGCCCCGATCAGCTAGCTTCTGAACTCCGTGTACTCACTGCATGTCTATAACGATAACCATTGTGAGAAGACAGATTCTCTTCTGTCAAGTATAACGTTCTGTTCTTGTCCATCTGTGCAAAGACACTGTTTGGCAATTATGCCGCTATTAGGATTAGGCTAGATTAAGCTATCATAGGGCTGGGCTGGACACTGGCTAATACCACTCCAATTACAGCAGCATTATCTTTACCCCTCAGGTCCTTGTGATGCTCGCCTCTCCGCCTCTGTTTATCTCCTCGGTTCAGTATAACGTGAGACCTGCGAGAAGAGAACCTCGAG
This sequence comes from Osmerus eperlanus, assembly GCF_963692335.1. Lineage (NCBI taxonomy): Eukaryota > Metazoa > Chordata > Actinopteri > Osmeriformes > Osmeridae > Osmerus > Osmerus eperlanus. The sequence continues at coordinate 1,560,424 of NC_085027.1, forward strand.
TGGCCCGACTCAAAGCTCTCCGCTTCAATCTCTTATCTCGGCTCACGAAGCGCCCCACGATAACAATTAAATATTTTCAGCCTTAACAACAAACACAAACACAGTTTGCTGTGTCCATAAAACTGCTCGGCCGCTGTGGAATTGCTTATTTTCTCTGATTTGAGCATCTAAATTCAGTCCTTCACTACCGGCCTGTTGAAGACCTGATGAAATTACAACACAGTTGTTGCTGTCATCGTAATGGTGATATTTCCCCCCTCTTCTTTAGTTGTGTGTTCCTGCCTATCCGGTTCTTACACAGCTACACCTTCAGCTGCCGAGAGGAGAGGAAAAAAAGCAATTTAAAGGCCCCTTTTTTCCAACAAAAACATAAGAGGCGAGACAACTAATAATTATGGCCCTTTCAAAGTACATTACTTTACTCTGGTTAGAACAAACCGCTGAAGCAGAAAATTGGGAGAGCAACCGGCTCGCTCTCACTAAGTTCAGTCGTTGGGGATGGCATTAATATTGAAATGATCATTTGGCGCTAGGCTAATTTAGCGCTGGTGATTTTTCTAGCCGTCCGCCCATGAGATCAGGCCATAGTTTCTCAGCCTCTTTACCAGCTCCTCTCCCAGCTTTAATGGAGGCATATCAGAGGGCTGTAAACATTAGTGGCCTTTCAGCAGAGCCACTGGAGGTTTCTTGTAGCTACTGGAGGTGTACACTGTTGGCTACTGGATGTTATTAGTATTACCTACAGGAGGTCTCTAGCATTAGTTACTGTCTGGAGGTCAATAGGGTTAGCTACTGGAAGTCTGCACCATTAGCTACTAGCACTAGCCCTCAGACTGGGACTGTAGCACTCTGGGTAAAGATCTAAACTTTCTCTTAATGAACTAGGTCTCATGCTAAAATGAAAGGGTTGAGTAAATTAAAGAAGGTACTGCAAGAATAGTATCTCAACTTTCGTCCTTGGGTTAGGTCACAAGGTAAACGAACCAGGGTTCAAGTGCGGTTGCCGGTGTGCGTGTGTGTGTGCGTGTTGTTCTGGGAGGAAGAAGAGGATTTTTCGGGAGACTGAACGAGGAGCAGAAAGTGATGAGAGTGAAAGGTTTCAGGTTCTTTTATTCTTGAGAGGAAAGCAGAGGATTGAAGGACATTAGCATGTTTTAAAATGTGGCAGTAAATCCTTCCAATAAGTGGAGGGGCAGGATCTTGGGAAATGAACCAGGATTAATGCACTTTCGTCGTCACGGCGACTGATAGTGGTTACCATAGCGCCAGGGGGGTGTCACCTTGGGCTGCCTTTGGGTGGTTGCTAAGGGCCGGGTGGAGTGAGATAAAAGTGTGGCTTAGGTCTCGTCCAAGGGGTTTCAAACTTCGCTGGGCTTCCCTCGTGTTCTGGAACCTCGTCAGACTTGGTCTTCTTTAAAGGTGACATGACATGAAAACTTCACTTTAGGAGGTTATTTAACATTAATATGAGTTCCCCTAGCCTGCCTTTGGTCCCCCAGTGGCTAGAATTTTCGATAGGTGTAAACCCAGCCCTGGGTGTTCTTCTCCGCCTTTGAGAAAATGAAGGCTCAATTGCTCTGTTTGAAAATCTCCTCTTTGTGACGTCACAAGGAGGAAGGTTACCTCCCCTCTCTCTGCTTTGCCCGCCCAGAGAATCTGGCCCGCCCATAAGAAACTGAGCTACGACCGTGCAAGTGTTTTTATTCTCGAGAGACATCATGGCTTGCAAACGAACGAAGCATTACATTTGCTCAGTTTGGATGTACAAAGGCAAACAAAAATCTTTTTACAGTTCCTTCATCCAGCCTCTGAAGACCCAGTGTCTTAATTTTATTTTCTCTGGAAATGCGCCTACACAACTTCTGTTGTAGGCGTATTTGTTTTGTATGTCTGCGCCAAACACTTCAGCCACGACTGTTTCTTCAATTTGAGCTAATACAAAACTGGCTTTGCTGAAATTAAATTCTGCATCAGTACTAACTGTCCTTTGTCCAGCTACTAACCTCGGACAAGTAAGTTAACTAACGCTATATCATTTTGTAGCTTTACTGTATATGGTTACCTAGCTTGCTACCCTTAGAATGTGGCTGTAACATTAGCTCTGCAGCTAACAGCTGAGTTACTGTCGCTAATGGAAAGATAGATAGCATCAAGTATGTGTGTGAATACACATGCTGTAACGCGAGTGTTGTACACTTCTTTGTTATTTGGATAACCGTTCTGCTGTTGGTGTTATGGCGCGCGCGATATCCGCCTTTCCCCTCATTGAAATGACTGAGTGTGTACCTCTGCAAACCAGGGTTATCAGATGAGAATGGGCAAATTCGAGGCATCTTACAGCAACGGGGCTACAGCCATTGCGATACATCCATTGTAAACATTAGCGCATGGTGCCGCCCCTCCGCTCCTCATTAGCATTTAAAGCTACAGACACCAAAACAGCGCGTTCTGAGGAAAGCTCCTTGTGGGACTGCTAGTAGTGGCTGTAATTCTGCACCAAGGCTGAATTTTGGGAAAGAGACTTCTGATACAGTATTAGGGGACCACTAAGGCCTATATAAAAGCATCCAAAAACAGCATGTCATGTCACCTTTAAACAAACCCTTCAGACTGCTGATATATATATGTATATATATATGTATATATATATATATCTGTGAAAGCTTTGCTACACGCTCACTCACATAAGTTACTTATCATGGACTAATCCTGAGACGTCTGTTTTTCAGCACCAACATAATATGGATTATTGAAACTGGAAAGATGTAAATATTTATGTTGGTCACTAGGAACAACATCCTGTATTTGAGACCTTCACTGGGAACAACATCCTGTATTTGAGACGTTCACTGGGAACAACATCCTGTATTTGAGACGTTCACTGGGAACAACATCCTGTATTTGAGACGTTCACTGGGAACAACATCCTGTATTTGAGACATGATCCTCAGGCTGTAGCTAACAGACACCATCAGCTCCTCCAGGCTGATGTCACTGTGTCTGCTGGTGATGTCACTGTGTCTGCTGGTGATGTCACTGTGTCTGCTGGTGATGTCACTGTGTCTCCTGGTGATGTCACTGTGTCTCCTGGTGATGTCACTGTGTCTCCTGGTGATGTCACTGTGTCTCCTGGTGATGTCACTGGGTCTCCTGGTGATGTCACTGGGTCTCCTGGTGATGTCACTGGGTCTCCTGGTGATGTCACTGGGTCTCCTGGTGATGTCACTGGGTCTCCTGGTGATGTCACTGGGTCTCCTGGTGATGTCACTGGGTCTCCTGGTGATGTCACTGGGTCTCCTGGTGATGAGACTCGGCATGGTTTATGTAATTGCGATTGTTTGGTTGGAAATGTAAAGTGCGCTGGCTTTCTTCGACACAAACACTTGACTGACTGTTTAAATGGGAGCCAGATGTCTCACAGCTCACTGTCTGCCTCTGAGTGTGTGTGTGCAGGAGTGTGTGTATGTGTACATTAGTGCATGTGTGTGCAGGAGTGTGTATATGTTTGTGTGCATGAGTCTGTGTGTGTGCATGAGAGTGTTTTTGTGTGCATATGTCTGTAACATACATTAGTGCATGCATTAGTGTGTGTATTAGTGTGTGTGTGCATGCACATGTGTATGTTTGTGTGCATATGTGCGTGCATGAGTGTGTGCATGCATTTCCTTAAGAGGAGGAACTGTCAGCTGCTCGTCTGCTCTGGCCTGCGAGGCTGCGAGCGCTCCATCCATCAGGACTTAAGTAGTTTTCCAACACTACACTGACCTTGAGTGCCTGGCATCGATTTCCTGTGGCGTGGCGCGGCGAGGGGTCGTTACCGCCCGGCCCCCGCCACACCGTGTGATCGGGAACAGATTCCCGAATCCCGATACCGCTCTGCCGCTGTGCCGTGATGGATCGCCCTCCTCTGCACACCATCAATCCTCACCTGCCGTAACCACGGTGACACCTGCGCCGAATTTATCATCATACATGCCACAGACGTGGCGGTGGGGGGGTGGGGTTCTAAATAAAGACCACCCCCGCCTGTCGTCACACAGGTACGCACGCACATGCGTGTTTATGTATAAACATGTTCATACGCTGCATGTTTCACCTTAAACCCAGTTCCCAGGACTCAGAGTAGATTCTTACAAAGACATGAATCAGCTTTAGGGGGTGTGTGGGGGATGGAGGGTGGAGTGTGTGTGTGTGTGTGTGTGTGGAGAAGGTGGTGAGTTTTGAGATTACAGTCAAGATCAAATCTAGATTGCTGATGTGGCAAGGCGATAGAGGAACAGATAACAGCACATCTAGATTGTGGTTTCTGCTTTCTGCCAGCGGCAGACTAAAGGACAGTCCAACAGGCCGTCATGTCCCATGTGAGGAGAGGAAACGAGGGGTGGAGGGGACGGGAGAGGAAGAGGGGTGGAGAGGAGGGGAGGGGAGGGGAGGGGAGAGGAGAGGAGAGGAGAGGAGAGGAGAGGAGAGGAGAGGAGAGGAAAGAAAAGGAGGAGGGGAGAGGAGGAGGGGTGGAGAAGAGTGGGAATGGAGGGGAGAGGAGAGGAAAGGGCACACAACTCAGAGGATCCACCGCGCTTTATGGTTCGGAAAAAGAAGTCACATGACCTTGCCCGTGTTCTAATTTAATTAATTACCCAGAGTTCCCTGGAACGGATTTTATGGGCAGTTTATGAAAAAAAGAGGGGAGATGTCAAGAAAAAACCTTCTGTTATTTTTACAGCCCTCCGAGAGGGTGCAGACGGATGTCGATCTCTGACAGAGGTCCGCTCTCCTCGGTGTCCCGGCCGAGCCAAGTTCCCCGTTAACGACCTGTGCCGTGACGGAGGTGACTGGACAGAGGACCTGCCGGTCTCACTGCTGCTCTGTGGGCTCTCTCCCTCCATCTATCTTCTCTCACCCTTTCTCTCTCTCTCCCTCTCTCTCTCTCTCTTTCTTATCCCTAATTATCCCTAATTTATTCTCTCTCTCTCCTCTGTCCAACCCTCTTCCTCTCTCTTCATCTCTCTGTCTAACCCTCTCTCTCTCATCTATCTCTCTCTCTCCCCCCTCTCTGTCTCTCTCTCCTTTCTGTCCAACCCTCTCTCTCTATCCCTCTTCATCTCTCTGTCTTACCCTCTCTCTCCCCCCTCTCTCCATCTATCTGTCTAACCCTCCCCTCCTCTCTCTCTCCATCTCTCTGTCTTACCCTCTCTCTCCCCCCTCTCTCCATCTATCTGTCTAACCCTCCCCTCCTCTCTCTCCATCTCTCTGTCTTACCCTCCCCCCCTCTCTCTCTCTGGGCTGTAGTGGGTATTGTCTCTGGAAGGTAGCAGACTCTGGTGCCCTCCAGACCGCTGCTCCGTGGCCAGACCACAGGCCTCCTATGGAGGGGAGCAGCTTACGAGCTCTGCCCACCAGGAGAGCTCTCCCCTCAGACACAATGACTCCTTTCACTAGTCCGCTCTGGTGGTGACACACAAACCGAGCAGAAACACACACGCACCCAAGCACACACACCTTAATACACACACACACTGGCACATGTGAACACACATGCACCCAAGTATATACACAGTAATATACACAGACACTGGTACACATAAACACACACAAAGCGATGTTCACACACACTGGTACACACATAAACACAATCACAGTGACATACACACACGCACACACACAGACACATTGAAACACACACAGAAACACACAGACAGTGATGTACACACACACTGACACACAGAAACACATACACACAGTGATATACACTTCTCGTTGTTCTGTTTCATTAGCTTTCACAGTTACAGAGCTGGAATCACCAGTAAGAGTAGAGAGGGAGAGAGGGACAGAGAGACAGAGAGACAGAGAGAGAAAGACAGAGAGAGAGACAGACAGACAGAGACAAGGAGAGACAAGGAGAGAGAAAGAGACAGAAAGAGAGAGAGAGAGACAGAGAGAAGGAGAGAGAAAGAGACAGACAGAGAAAGAGAGACCCAAATCCTCTTGATATGCTCTGTTCTCGACATCCTCTCTCTAAGACCTGGATTAGGTGGCATCAAAGGATGAGAAGTATAACCAATCGATTCCTTTTTTAGTCTTAGTCTGTCCTCCGAAAGTAAAACTTTGGATTCTGTCTTACGACTGAATATGCATTAGTCATTGATCTGTTACTATGATAGGAAAATACTAAAGAAGCAGCAATCCCAGGGAAATGGTCGTGGTGAAAGTATTTGTTGTATTTCTTACCTGAACATATTTTATTTCCAGTTATTTACAGAGACAGGTATTGCTCTTTCTCAGTATCCTTGCGGCGGAACCCCAAAACCGATCATATAAATTAAGTCATAATCCTGCAGGTGCTGCTGTTCGTATCAATAGTATACAGTATTTAATATAAATAAAGTATTGAATAATAGCAAAGAATAATTAACCCAACAACTAAGAATAACCTAAACTAAAAATAACGACTAAATAAACCTGGCTGTAAATAAAATGTAATGTGCAAAGTAAAGTGACTTGGGTTCTGCAGTGAGAAGCTCGTTGGAGCGAACATCGTAACGTGACAGTCAGAACAGAAATCACAGAAGAACAGAAGCCAAGCTTACGTGTTCCTCAATCCAACCACACGCTCGCATCTCAGTTCCCACCTTTCTGTTTCCTACATTCCTTTATCCCCCCAAAAAAGCACTTTGAAATCTCCCCCCTTTGATCCACCCCTCCTCCGACAGTGGACCGGCCCCCTCCCTGCTCCTTGATTGAGAGGAACACTAGACAGGACTAATCCATACATGGCTCGCAGGGTGCACACGACCTCCGGAGTGCCACGCTTTGAAAGGAAACCTCTTTGAATGATTCCTTAAACTATCGATCGCCTCGGATATGACAATCAACAGGGTGAGAAGAAAAGGAATAAGAGAGAGATAAAAAATGAGGGATTAGCCCGTACAATGCTTAAAGGGCCGTCTCAGTGATGTGCGTGTTAAACTGAGGGCTGATTCCCTTTCATTCAGGCCCCGGGGAAGTTTTCACCCTCTGATTTGAATATGAGCCTGGACTGTAAACACCACTGGGAAGAGAGCCATCAGACTACATAGACAGGAAGGAGTGGTGAGGAGGAACAAATATAACAACATATATAAGCTCAAATAAAAAAAAATAAAAAAATGGGAAGAAATTCAGATGAAACTGCAGTTTTTTGTAAAATATAGACATCTTAAGAATATTGATGTAAAGATATTACCAAAAATAGTACATCTATTTTGTGTAGCTGTACTCTCAAATATGTGTTTTATCAAATAAACACAAACTCGGGGTGGTGGAACACACACACACAAACACATTTCCACTTGTGGTGTCCTTACCCTCTGTCTATCCCTGCCCAGTCCAGCCGCCATGGTTACGGCCTTCATCCTCCTGTTACTCCGCACACACACTCACGAGCACAGACAGACGCACTCACACAAGCAGACACACACACACACTCACACAAGCAGACACTCACACACACTCACACACTGCAGGGTTCAGAGGAGGCACAGACCACCCCAAGAACAAACAACGAGCCAAGACGTTCGTCATCCCCTCCACTCATCCACCACCTCTCTCTCTGTCTCTCTCTCCCTCTCTCTCTTTCCTTTTCCCTCTCTGCTTGTTCCTCTCTCTCTGTCGGACATCAGCCTTCTCCCCTCCCTCCCTCCCTCCCTCCCTCCCTCCCTCCCTCTCTCTCTCTCTCTCTCTCTCTCTCTCTCTCTCTCTCTCTCTCTCTCTCTCTCTCTCTGACTCTCCTTCCCTCCTTCTCTCTCCCTCCCTTTCTCTTGCTTTCCGTTTTCTCCCTCTCCTTCCCTCCCTCCCTCCCTCGCTATCCCTCTCCTCCTCCCTCTCTCTCGGCCATCAGTGTGTCTCTCTCTGAGAATCGACAGCGCAGTAATTTGACCTGGTCTTCCCAGGGGCCGGATGCTCTACTTCCTGCTCTAGGAATCTGCAGAGTATTGATTAGTTATCAGCTCCTAATTGGGGTGCGATCCTTCTCTCCCCTCTCGCCGTTCAGATGTATGATTGAGATGGCGTGAAGCGGATAGCGCTCTGAGCAGCGTCAACAGGAGCTCTCCCTGTTCCCCTCTCTCTCTCCACAGATAGGCAAGGTGTTTATGATGGATGCGTTTGGACATCCAGAACAGCCAGAAGTAATAGGGACAAGGGAGAGAGAGTTTTGGAGACCAGCATGTGCTGAAGAGAGACCAGCATGTGCTGAAGAGAGACCAGCATGTGTTGAAGAGATTGATGTTTCAGCTCAGTCTTCCATTCCCTCCGCATGCATCATCTATGTAGGGATGACCTACACCTCTAGAGACTCGGGGAGGTCTCGCTTTTTCTCTCTTTCTCACCCTCTCTCACTTCATCTTTCTCTCTCTCCCCCCCCCCCCCCCTCTTCCTGACCCCTGGCTCTGCTGACCAGCCTCCCACAGATACAGTGGGCGGCCCAGGCCACAGCCCCCACTGTGTCGGAGCGTGGTGGGAGCGTGGTGGGGAGTGCGGCTGGAAGGGGAATAGACAGTTAATGGGCACTTAGAGGACGGTGAAAACATTTCCCTCTGGAGAGGCAGTGGTTTGGAGCCTTCTCGACGAGAACTGGTCTGGCCTTCTTTCTCCCTCTGTCTCCCTCTCTCTGTCTCTCTCTCTCCCTGTCTCTCTCCCTCTCCCTGTCTCTCTCCTTCTCTCGCTCCCTCTCTCTGTCTCTCTCTCTCTCTCTCTCTCTCTCTCTCTGTCTCTCCCTCTCCCTGACTCTTTCTCTCTCTGTCTCTGTCTCTCCCTGTCTTTCTCCCTCTCCCTGTCTCTCTCCCTCTCCCTGTCTCTCTCCCTCTCCCTGTGTCTCTCCCTCTCCCTGTCTCTCTCCCTCTCCCTGTCTCTCTCTCTCTCCCTGTGTCTCTCCCTCTCCCTGTCTCTCTCCCTCTCCCTGTCTCTCTCCCTCTCACTGTCTCTCTCCCTCTCACTGTCTCTATCTCTCCCTGTCTCTCTCCTTCTCTTGCTCCCTCTCCCTGTCTCTCTCTGTCTCCCTCTCCTTGTTTGTCTCTCCCTGTCTCTCTCTTCCCTTTCTCTCTATCTATTTGACTTCTCTCTGCTCTTAGTGTTCAGAGTGTCCTGCAGCATGATACTTCTGTCTAAACCACAGGATAAAACCTGTTCCCTCAGCTAACAACAAAACTCCGAGCACTTTCTCTCATTTTACATGCTGTTTCTCCTCTCTCCTGCGTGTAACCCGTGTGTCCCGATGCTTGTAACCTACATCACTTCCTCTCCCCTTACATCACTTCCTTCAAAGCAGGGTCGGAGACAAGAGTCAGAGACAGGGACAATGACAAGAGACAGCAGAGTCAGAGGTAGAGTTAGAGGCAGATATAGAGGCAGAGATAGAAGCAGACTCGGGACAAAGAGGCAGAGACGGAGGCAGATCCAGTTCACTGACGGTTCCTGGGTCGTTGAGGCCCGGGCCTGTCTCCAGGCTGATGACTGGGAGCTCCATGCCCAGGAACAGTGTCTGATGATGGGTACTGGCCCTGAGTCAGTCCCCCAGGTCCCTCCCCATCCCTCAGTCTGGTCCAGACATCTGATAATGCAGTTAGAGTCTGGTGTCACCCCAGGATAAGCTGGAGTGTGCAGCAAGTTTTCCAACCCCTCACCTAGACTGCAGCGCTGCTGTCCTCCTTCCATTCATCCAACACCTCATATACCCCTGGAGCCTAGATTCTATTTACAGTAGCTTTTTACTGTGCGTTTACTTTATGTGTTTTCTCTGCTCTCTCTTTCCTCTTTTCCCTCTCTTTCCTCTCTTTCCTCTCTTTCCTCTCTTCCCTCTCCTTCCTCTCTTCCCTCTCTTCCCTCTCCTTCCTCTCTTCCCTCTCTTTCCTCTCTTTCCTCTCTTTCCTCTCTTCCCTCTCTTTCCTCTCTTCCCTCTCTTTCCTCTCTTTCCTCTCTTCCCTCTCTTTCCTCTCTTTCCTCCCTCCTTTTTCCTCCGCCTCCTTCCTCCAGTCGCCACGGGGAGGATGGAGCAACGGATCCTTCTGGAAGACGAGCAGAGCTCTGGTGACGTCACAAGACGTCATAACCCTGACGCTAACCCTAACCCTACAGCCCCCCCCCAACCCTACAGTCCCCCCCCCCCCCCCAACCCTACAGTCCCCCCCCCAACCCTACGGTACCCTCCCCCAAAACACACATGCCTCCCCCACCCCATCCTCTCCACCCCCTACCCAACCCACCACGCCTGTGTTAGAGATACCTCCACACACACACACACGCACACACACGAGAGAGAACTCCAGAGAGTCAGAGAGAGAGAGAAACTGAGAGAGAGACAGAGACACACAGAGGGAGAGGGAGAGCGAGAGACAGAGAGAATAAGAGCAGACATGCTCTCGGTGGAGCATCTGTCTGGGGAAGTGCAGGAATCTGCCAGGAGAGGCAGAAACATCAGAATCCCCCTCAGCAGAGCCGTCCGGCCCTAAAGACTATCTAATTGACTGGCTGCCCCCCCCACACACACACACATCCCTCCCTGTGTCCCCCTCCACCCCTGTCTCCTCCCCCCCGTCTCCTCCCCCCCCTCCCCCTGGACGTCAGTTGGATGGATGGGTTTACTCCTCCCTAATCAAGCCCCATTCACCGCTAATGAGAAAACGCTTAATGACCAAGCGTTGGGCGTGGGTTGTGTGTGTGTGTGAGTGTGAGTGTGAGTGTGTGAGGGTGTGTGTGTGTGTGTGTGAGGGGGGAGAGTGTGAGAGTGTGAGAGTGTGAGAGTGTGAGAGTGTGAGTGTGAGGTGTGTGAGTGTGTGAGTGTGTGAGAGTGTGTGAGTGTGTGAGGGGGGAGACGTGTAGATGGACAGGGCTGACAGGTGAGCTATGACTCGATGCCCAGTAAACTGTGTCACTTCCATCCCTGCAGCGCAGATGCCCCACACACACACACACACACACACACGCACACACACACCACACACACACACAGCAAATGGGATGGCTTGATGGCCCCATGCAGGGCCTCAACAGGTTTAACATGTACGCCCCCCTCCTACCCTCCCAGCCCCTCCTCACCCCCCCCCCCCCCTCCCAGCCCCTCCACAGGAACTTACGTGACCCTCCTCACCCTTCATATCAAGTCTCTTAAACACGCTACTTCAGTATCGCCGGGACAGCTTAATATGGGCTGAACCCCAGTGACCGACCACAGCCGACGAGGAGCGCTGTGCTCCTGCCTCTGGTTGGCCCTCTCTGGTTCCATACGCCCTGACTCAGAGCAGATCAGCTCTGCCTCTGGTTGGCCCTCTCTGGTTCCATACGCCCTGACTCAGCGCAGATCAGCTCTGCCTCTGGTTGGCCCTCTCTGGTTCCATACGCCCTGACTCAGAGCAGATCAGCTCTGCCTCTGGTTGGCCCTCTCTGGTTCCATACGCCCTGACTCAGAGCAGATCAGCTCTGCCTCTGGTTGGCCCTCTGGTTCCATACGCCCTGACTCAGAGCAGATCAACTCTGACTCTGGTTGGCCCTCTCTGGTTCCATACGCCCTGACTCAGAGCAGATGAGCTGCTGACAATGCTGTAATGGCTGCCGTCATTTGAACCAGCAGGGGTTACACGCAGGGGCCTCTGGGATAGCATGTGTGTGGTGAGATACTCCACTGGAGGTATTGACTGGGTGAGGAGGGTCCATGCTAGCTGATCTATATCCAGATCTCCCAGTGTTAGAGGTGTGTCTCTGAAGGCTTGTAGACCATACTACTGAACTGTCTTCTTCACCGCCTGTCTGTCTTCCTGTCTGTCTGTCTGTCTGTTTGTGTGTATTTCTTCAACCTTTGGAAAGGGAGGAGGAGAGGAGGAGAGGAGGAGAGGAGGAGAGGGGAGAGGGGGAGAGGGGGGGAGGAGGAGAGGAGGAGAGGAGGAGAGGGGGAGAGGGGGAGAGGGGGAGAGGAGGAGAGGGGGAGAGGGGGAGAGGGGGAGAGGGGGAGAGGGGGAGAGGAGGAGAGGGGGAGAGGGGGAGAGGGGGAGAGGAGGAGAGGGGGAGAGGGGAGAGGGGGAGAGGAGGAGAGGAGGAGAGGAGGAGAGGGGAGAGGGGGAGAGGAGGAGAGGAGGAGAGGAGGAGAGGGGGAGAGGAGGGAGAGGGGGAGAGGGGGAGAGGGGGAGAGGAGGAGAGGAGGAGAGGGGGAGAGGGGGAGAGGGGGAGGAGAGGGGGAGGGGGGGAGAACAGAGAAGCCTAAAACAGATTAAAGCAGAACAGAGTACAGAGTCCTCATCATGTACTCATTAATGAGTTAAAACCTTAAAAGAAAAAATCATAAACTTTTTTTATAAACTTTTTTTCACACACAACACCACCCAAAAAAGTTTACAGTTTATAAAAAAATAATAATAATTTAACCGTGAAAAAAATGACTAAATGTAAAAAAAAAATGTCAACCTAAACTTTTTTCTCAAAACAAAAACTAAAAAAATCAAAACTTTTTGTGCTTCGTAACTGTGGTGAGAGCATATTTGTGTGAGGTAGGATAGGAAGTAGAAATGAAGAGAGGAGTGGAGATGAGAGGAGACCGAGGAGGGGAGGGGAGAGGGAAAGAGAGGAAAGGAGACAAGAGGAAAAAAGAGGAGAGAAGAAGGGAAAAGCGGAGAGAGAGGAGAGAGAGAGACCAGAGACCGGGGGCAGAGACCGGGGGCAGAGAGACCGGCTGTGGGCTCCCAGCCGCCTCCACAGTCTCTATCTCACCCTGGACTGGAAATCTGGTTAAAATTGGAAACACGGAAGCAGGTTTCTGACTAGAACTTAAGGAGACCCCCAGGACCCCTTCAGCCCTCCTCTGCAGCACCTCTTCCCACAAGGCCAGGGAATCAGACACCCATTAAAAAGACCCCTGACGCCCAAATATACCAGCCTCAGTTACCCCCTTCAAGAGGTCTGGAGTCTGGATACCTCCTCACCCTCACCCCCCCCTACACACACACACACCTTGCCACACACACACACACACACACACCTCCCCACACACACACCTCCCTCCCCACATACCTCCCCCCACACACACTCACCTCCCTACCCGGGGCTGATTGCGTGTCATCTCTGGTGGAGATTAGACAGCAGGCGGCGGGGCCCACAACAGAGCAGCCCCCCCCCCCCCCTGCCTCACCCCCCCCTGCCTCACCCCTGCCTCACCCCTGCCTCCCCACTGCCTCCCCACTGCCTCCCCCCTGCCTCCCCCCGCCTCCAGGAGAGAGACGGCTGAGAGGAGTCATCCATCACTGCCTGGGTGAGGCCCATTCACGTGGGTGCCGAGGCTAATGACTGGCTGGCTGACTTGGGCTGAGGCTGAGGCTGGGGCTGGGGCTGGAGGGTGAAGAGTCTGGACAGGACTGAGGCTAGGGATGGGGATTGTAGGGCCTGGGCAGGACTGGGCTGAGCCTGGGGCCTCTAGATTAAGTAAATTACTAGCTTGAAGACATTAGTACAGCACCAGTAATACTTGCCTGAAACATCTGTTTTTGGTGTTTTATGTTGTGGACGGTACAGTCAGGGTGGTAGAGAGCAGCAGCTGTCACAGAGAGATCAGATCTGATGAAGGGTTAACCAAGATGCTGCAGATCTGGTCGCTGTCCTGTTCCATGCCTCCATTCCTCCTCTCTTCCTCCTCTCCTCCATGAGGCCGAGTAGGGTGGGTTGGAGGAAGGGAGGGAGGGAGGGAGGGAGGGAGGGAGGGAAAGAAGGAAGGGAGGGAGCGAGGGAGGGAGGGAGGGAGGGAGGGAAAGAAGGAAGGGAGGGAAGGAGGGAAGGAGGGAGGGAAACATGAGATTTATGTCCTCCAGTGACACATGCTGCTCTGGGTCTCATGTTAATGGAAAATGAGATGTTTAAGAGTCTAGGGGAGAAATACAGCTCTCCTTAAATCCTCCGCTGTCAGCCTACGTAACAGCATCATAAGTACAGGCCCTGCATGTTAATACTGTCAATGACAGTAATATGTCACGTTTTCACCACAGCCTCATCCCTCTATCACTCCATTCCAACGCAGTGAGTAAAAAACGCATGAAGGCCGCAACTCACAACCTCACCAACATCTATGTCCACTGCACTGTGTCCCGGACTGTTCCTGTTCCTGTGTCCAGCTGGCTGCAGCGGCCTTCGAATGGAGGTTACGAGAGGGACTCTATCCCCCTACAGTTGGGCCTTGGAAGAGGGAGAAGAAATGGCCCTTAGTGTTCTGTGGATGATTAGTATTCAACCGGCGACCTGCCATTTCAAGCCAGATAAAATTCATAGGCTTCGAACACACAGCCTATCGCCATGCCTTCCCCCTCACCACCCATAGGCAGAAAGGTCTGCCAATGACACACATTCACAAGGCTCTACCTTGCTGTGGGAAACATACTTGGGTCACAATCCGGTATTCTTTTCCCGGAGCGTTCCCCTTCGCGCTTTCCAGACGATCACAACCGGCCTTTTGTCCCCCGGAACAGGCATTCTCAGAATGTCCACATTACTCACATGCCTCCCTCTTCCTTGTTTCTTCAATTCCGTGTCTGTTTACTTTCTAAAGGGCTTCTTCTGCCCTCTTTTCTCAGCCCAGCTGCCCACCTCTCCGTGGGAGGGGAATGGGGATCCGGGCCGTGAGGGCCGATGCTTCGCGAGGGTCCTGGTGTGGTGGAGGGGAGTCAAACAGGGAGTCAGGTGGCTAAGTGGTGGGGGAATCGGGCTAGTAATCCGAAGGTTGCCAGTTCGATTCCCGGTCATGCCGACTGACGTTGTGTCCTTGGGCAAGGCACTTCACCCTACTTGCCTCGGGGGAGAATGTCCCTGTACTTACTGTAAGTCGCTCTGGATAAGAGCGTCTGCTAAATGACTAAATGTAATGTAAACAGGCTAGCTGTTAGCTACGAGCTAACCTGAGCTAGCGTGCTGCTTTAGCATCTGTAATCAGAGACTGGTGAGGCCTCCATCGTGAGGATCAGTATTGTATGTCGCTTCTGATGGTGAATGACGTGGAATGTATGTATCTCAGAAACTGACTGGTGTGACTGAATGAAGCCTCTCGCTTTGTGACTAAAACAAGGATTAGATCAGCATCTGTTTTCATTTTGAGATAGTCCTGGTCCTTGTTTGGAAGCATTTGTGGGCAACTCGTGGTAAAACCAACACGGTGAGTGATGGGACCCTGGGACTAGGAGTCACGGGACCAGTAACACAAGTAAAACACATCAACTTAACCGATGTCAGAACTTCTTTCAGACATGAGCTACTGAATCGTTGTCACGGTTACAAACTGTAATCCTCATACATCAGGCTGTTACCAGTTTCTCACAGTTGCAGATGATGTCGCACACGTTAGCTGAAGTTACCTCATGGCTAACAGCTAGCCCTACCGTGACACTGCTGTCACCAAGCTTGCTATGACAAGCCTAACGATGCTTATCTCCTGCTTACCAAAGACCCCCATCCCCCCCGCCTCCACACACACCAGCGCCAACCCAAAATCAACAGCAGGGGAAAATACAAACAGCCCTGTGTCCACCAACGACGACCTCACTTCCTCCGGAAGACAAAGACAGGGACGTGTCAGGATTTCCTCCAGGAAAGGACGAGCGTTCTGGACTAATCCTCAAGCTTGGCTTAGGGTCGGGGGGTCACCAATGGGGGGTCAGGGGGGCACTGGTGGGGGGAGGGGGGGTGCCACTGAGGAAGGCAACAAATAAGAAAGATTTGAAGCTTGTTGTCTCAGAGTTGCTCATCTCATCCATTCTGCCATCAAGTCGTAGGCTGTGTTCAGACTTCATAAACTCCACGTTTTCCACGGCTGGTTTTAACTTTATTCATCGTAGTTGTCTCCCTGTTTTTTTCCCGAGGTTACTCGATCCACCGGGAACTGTGTAACCATGTTGAGCGGCTTGTTTGGTAAGTGATTTGTAATGTTATAGCCCACGGCCCCCTCTGTTTGCACAGGAGACAACGCTCCTCTATTAAATCTCCTCAAACACAACAAGCCCGTATCAGGTCCTCTCTGCCCCGCGCTCCTCCGAGATCCTCTCCCATATCTGGTCTGGAGCAGGCCCAAAATCCTCCGACAAACCCAAATTTGTGTAACCAGATCTGGACCTTGAGACGCACGGCTGCCACAACAAATTGGCCTCATGTAGGGAGGGAGAAAGGGAGGGGGTGAGGGGGTGAGGTGGGGGGGGAGACTAGTGAAGATGTAAGCTAGCAGAGGGAGGTAATCTTAGAGTCTCCGTGGCCTGAGGGGGGAGAGAGGGGGGAGGGGAGAGGCCGCCTCCTGATGCTCAGTTTGGCCCTGGTCCAAATCTCAGCCCTGCGAAGACAAACATCACGTCTGCTTCGATTAGCCACAGTCCTCTCCAC